>NW_010142979.1:8792-34728 GCF_000699245.1 Pterocles gutturalis
CCAAAATAACTATTTTTGCTCAGGCTGCCCTTTCTGCAAGGATAGAATTCCCAAATTCTAATCTCACCCCCAATTCTGGCTCACCTTCTGTGCATATAAGGCGTGAGGTAGCTGGAGCCAATGTGCAGACAAAGGATTAGCACCCATGGGGGAATGAGCTGTTTTCAGCTCCCCGTGCATAACTGTGGATTTGAAGGCTTATTTCCTTACCTCTTCTGCAGTAAGTGAAGGGGCAAATCCAGTCGACCAATAAAAGAAATGGAACTACAGTGAATGGGAAGGGGCTGTGGGAGAGGGGTTTGTGGAAAGGGAGTTTTAACTGGGCTGTATCCCATGTGAGTAGCTTTTAAGCCCTATGCTCCCATCTTTGCCAGGGACGCAGAGGAGACAGCAAACGATACAAGGCCATTCTGGTGATTTCTGACCATGGGGAAGATCTCCTGAGCTATTTGCCAGCTAATGTGACAGACCATCTTTAGCTGTCCGAAGATTGCAGGCAAGCAGGCAAAGAATTAGGTAATTAAAAACTGGTCCTTGTCATCTCCTCCAGGGTATGATGTGTGGGAAGATCTTAATCCTGACAGACAGCGAGTCCAAGACAGGATTTGTCAGTCCCTAGCTGCAAACAAACTGTTTAGAGAAGACTTAATGCAGAGGCAAATCTTATGACAGAAGGAGCAAATTCAAAAGATAAGCATGACATTTAAGACATAACCATTCAGTTGCAGAAAAAAAAAACACTGCAAATGCAGGCGGTGTCCACTAAGTGCATTGTTCAGCTAGAATGGAGATTAGTGCTGGAGCTAATGAAAAAGGATGTGATTCATCCCGTACTGAAACTGCACTAAAATTTCTCATGAAATTATAAAAAGCATTAGTACCTGCATTATAATAAAGTGTATACTCCATCAACAATGTAAAGTCTGTTGCTTAGAGAGAGAGAATCCATAGTGTGTAATTACAATACCACCGAAGAATACAGCTTATGTGTTTAGGTATGTCAGCTGTCCAGCTGCACTTCAGTATCTTTCAGCATATCCATTACATTTGCATACGATATATGTAAATTAATATGTCCTTAACTCGTACCTATTTCTGTATGCAGAGATGTTGTATGCGTGTATATACGTGTATACATATGTAGGTATGATATAAGCACAGATTCATTCAGAGCATTTTAATATAGTTAAAACACTGTGCCAAAAATGTACACCATCTGTTTTCAATCAAAATAGCCTATTTCAGAGGAAGGGAGTGTTGTCTGGTGATCAGAGCAGGGGAACTAAAGAGTCAGGACTCATGGATTCCATTCCCCAATCTGCCGGGACTTGGCTGTGTGGCTTTGACAAGGTCTGCAACTCCTGTGTACCCTGCTTTCCCCATTTGCAAAATGGGGCAGTATCTACTCATAGGATATTGCAATGGAAAAGATAATTAGTATATGCTTTTAAAAATATAGAAGTTCTTGTTTCATCATCATGGTATGTTTGAAGAGTGGAATTTAATTGAGAAATACAGTACAGGATTTGTTTCAGAAGACATATATAGCAGCCATGTGTGTAATTACAGCTATTTGAACGCACGTGAGTAGCCTAATTTTTGAATGATAGTGCGCTTAATGGGGAAAAAATGGTGCTCAACAGTCTATGAACCCAGCCAATACTGTAAAAGTTTTCACACTCTATTGAACAGGGTTTCCACGGTGACAGCTGTACACCAGTGGGTGAAATACGTGCTGTACCTAATTTTCATCCTGAAATAGGAAAATAAAATTGAGTATTGGGATTTTCTGGCAGGTTCCCTGTGGAGAAAGCCTAGCTCCACTGAAGACAATGACAATACTCCTATTAATGTAATTAGCACACGATTTCATCCCCATCCACTTCTTCAGCTTCAGTGCATCCCATTCAGGAATACAGCAGGGACTGCTGAGCCTGTCCCACAGTGCTTCCTCTTGGGCATGTTGGCCACGTTTGCCCTGCAGGACGAACAACGTCTCATCCTGTGCTCGGCGAGCTGCACGGGGTGGCCCGACCTGGGTTTGGTCGGAGTGCTCCAGGTGTCACAGCAGGTAGAACAGGGAGGGCGATCCACGCTCCTGGTCTCCCACTGTCCTCACCTGCTGCTTCCTGAACTCCTTTGGTTCCCTCCGTAGTACGCGTATGTGTGGGGTGTTACAGCTGTGCCTTGCCTCTGGAGAGAGGGATCAGAGGCGCTTTCCATTGAGATGGGAAATACCATAGTGCAGATTGCATAAATGCAGCAGCTGTGGAGCATTGGAGAGGAAAAGAAACAGTGTTGTATGTTGGGGTTTCCCTGGCTGCCAAGACAAAAGTGCCAGTAAGAGAAATCGTGTGTGCTGAATGCCACTTAAGTATTCTGCAAACCGAGGCGTTCTAGTATTTGATAAATATTTGCTGTAAATATGAATGTATTTTAACATCTGTGTCTTTGTCACCAAGGAAAGTGGGCTGAGCTTGTTTGATTTTGATGTTTTTGACAGCTACTGTTCCTCAGGCTGCACCTCATATCTCATTAGTGCGCTGTTGCTTAAGTACAGCTTGAAAAGTACACTTGGGATCTTACAATGTACACGCCTAAAGTGAGCCTGTTGCTCATCCAAGTGGGCTGGTATAGCAACATATGTATAAAGCAAGGAAAAGACAAGGAAATTTGGATCTTATGGCTGTTAATGGATTTACGGTTTTGTTGCTCAGAGAAAAGCTTTAACTGAAATGATAAGGACAATGTGCAATGTAAGGTTATGTTGGAGAGACAGAACAGTTGAGTCAAACACCAGTTTGTGAAAATTACGTCTCTAAACCTGAGATTGTAGCAAAAGTTATCTTCTTCTGTTCTGTGTCTGTAAATGTATTTCTGGATCCCACCTGCTATATTTTAAAGAAAGGTTGTATTCATGTAGTGCCTAGGATATCCTTTGTAAATACAGCTTTCAAGCCTCTTTCAAGCCTTTGGAGAGTTTCCATCATATGTATGAAAGAATCCATCATACGTATGAAAGAATCCATCATATGTATGTGCCATATTAACTTTCAACGGCTTTGAGTCAGAGCGTTGAAGATAACAAACTTGCTAATGAGGATAAATTTTTCTTCAGTTCTTGAACTTTTGTAAAATTAGATTCCTCTTTAAAGGAGGTACAATTACCAGCCAAATGAGACAACAATCTCATGTCAGTCTGCCAATTACACAAAGAAGCAACCAGGGAGACTGGAGCAGGGAAGGAGGGTAGGGCTTGGTGGGAAGGGACCAAGGATCTAAATCCTGCTTTCTGCTTATCATTATTGGTACCTGGTGGGGAGAGAAGGAGATGCACCTAGGAGGTGCATCTCTTGCATGCAGTAAATGAGAGCTGTTCATTCAATTGATTAATGCAGTAAGCTCATACAAATGCACCAGAGGCTCTTCTTAGCACAGACTTACCTTTTGGGAAGAGAGAGGTCTCGCTCTTATGGCCCGCTTGTTTTTCTGTCTCTCTGCTGTGACTTCTAGCAGGGAGGCACGAAATCAGGATGTATTGCCAAGCGAGTATCAGCCAGTTCTGGGGCCGGGGCCAAGAGGCAGTCATAGGGAGCTGGTGAAGATTGCTGCCTCTCCACATGCCCCACATGGAGGGCAGTGGATTTCTGTGTCTGACCTTGAGCAGTTGGGAAGAGGATGAAGAGGCTGAGCCAGGCAACCCAGCTCCCTGCAGAGGCCACAGCCCCAGTGCAGAGCAGGGCTTGCTGCAGGTTTTCTTTAACAGACGTTTCCACCAAAGCTGAGCAAACAGAGTCCAGCTTGGAAGGTCTGCTGGGTTGTCTTGTTTGTGAGGACACTTGTCTGACCCAAATAGCAAGGATTTTGCACGTTGCCAAATGCACTGGACATGCCAACAAATGCCTAAAAATGTTTGGTTTACCACCAGACTGAAAAAAAGTTAAGAATCTGGAAGACAGTAAACTCCGCAGATTTTTTCCCCTGTAATCCCAAAGAGCATTACTTTTAAATTAGGTATTATTCCCTGAATCCAAAAATTGCTCTGCAGTCTGTGGGTGATGGTGTTCCTGAGAATTTATAGCAGAAATATATTTTGTTCTGTTTTGTAATACCCTTCCACTATATTCAGGGATTATTCCTGACAGTGTCATGACTTCAGCTCGTGCAAACTCCTTCTCAGAAGAGGAGGAAAAGTGACAGGAGAAACATACGTAAATTCTTTATTCATCTAAGATAGATGCAGTTCGTCAATGACTTTAACTACAGAAATCTGCAGGTGTTCTTAGTTCTAAGGCAGAATTACCAGCACCCAGGTTAAGATGGATCATAAAAGGGGAGTCACGCTTTAATGTTTTATACATAAATACACTGCTCTGGCTTTACCATGGTGCAATGGTCTGACATAACTAACAGCTGTTGTGTCAGTGTTTCAAACATTAAGTCATCACAATACAGCACAATATTTTCTGCTCAGGGGTTGAATTGAGCTGGTATACACTGATCTTGTTTTCCAGTTTCTGCTGCTATCTGTTGAGCTTTTTCTCACACATGAAGTGCAAAAGCAGGGCTTGAGGCAAGCGATGCCTGATGCTACAGCATATCTTCAAAAGTAGCATGTGTGCCACATGTGATTTGAGTGTCACGTTGGGGGTCGATATCCACCTTCTGCTTTCGCTTTGTTACAGTTCCTCAGTGTCTGGACTGTGGTGAGAAGTATCTCAGGTGAGACAGAGGAGAGGAGTCAGACATGAAACTTCTGCTATTATTACAAAGAAAATGGAACAACATGCGATGAGAGTGCCGGCGCACTCCAAACCACAGCCCTCCTAGACTTCTCTGTCTTCCAAGTCTGATGGGGATCCAGATGCAAAGGAACTTTTCCAAAAAACCAGACCTTGGCTCTCAGCACTTCATGCTGCAGAGAATTATGCAGTTTCTGAAATTTTTCTTTGAGAACATTTGTTTTCCCGATGGTGTTACTTCATGGAATGTATTTGCTTTTTCCATTTTGTTCATAGTTACCAGTGTGTCTATTTTCATAGTCATGCTCTAGAAACAGAAGTTCCTTTCCCTCTCTTCACTCTAATCCTTGTAACCTTCACCCAAGGTGGGGGCAGAAGACGAAGCTTAACACCTAATTTGGATAATAATTCCTGCCCACCTTCTTCCTCCTCCTACTTCACTTGTCCCTTTATTAGATTAGCTGTACGGAATGAAGTGCTAATGGGTGCTTCCTAACAGCTTTGAAAAACATGGTAATGAAAGGAGCCAAGTAAGAAAACAGAATGTTTGGCACCAGTAATGGAACACAAAACCTTTTACCTTCATCCGCAGATTTGAATCTAACCCAGCTCAGTAACAGCCCAAGTTGTTAACATGTCAGGGTTATGTGGCAGCCTGAAATAGTTCAAGTTCTTAGTCCATTCCATCAGGTACGGGACGCAGAATCCTGGACTCCATGCACAGTCTTGAATATAATCCAGCCTGGGTAGAAATAGACCGTGCTGTTAGCCAGCTTTCTAGCAGACAAGCTTCCCCATCAAAGAAACAGCCAGGTCAAGAACTGCCACCCCATCAGGTTGGCCATACTGGTGGTGAGTCAGTGGACTGTAAGGAGACAGTTCCATCGTTCAGAGGCACAGGCTACGCTGTGTGCAACACATGGGAGCACTGCAGTACTCGTGGAGTTAGTGAAGAAATGAAGACCTCTGTAGAAATGACCAGCACCTCCAGCAGATCCTGGCATTTGAAAGCTAGCTCCCTTGATGCTTTTTCTGTGGAAGTTGCAAGAGGAATTTTTCCAAGACCCTTATCTTCTCTAAAGAAGCTGGCTTTCCAAAACAGCATTAAAGTTGTTACTAAACAGGGTGCTGTCTTTGTATACGGCTACCACCTGCTGTGCAGAAGAAGCGTAGCCTTTTGGACAAGGCTTCTCTAGTATGTCTTTGTGTCTGGCTTGCTGGTGACTTCCGCAGAAACGTAGAGATCCAGGCATGTGCCTGGGCGCAGAGGAGTCACAGAGCAGGGCAGAGGGGAAGGCGTGATTCTGCATGGTGCTTTGGGTTCATCAGAGTGGTCTGGGAGCCCTCCAGCCCAAACAACACAGGTGCTGAGGATGCTCAAGGTCTCACAAAAACAGGCCCCAAACCAATGTGAAACAGGTCTCAGGCTTGGCTTTCACCATGTTAAGTTCACTTCATACCAGGGAAGGTTTAGGCTGGATATTAGGAAAAATTTATTCACTGAAAGAGTGGTCAGACATTGGAACAGGCTACCCAGGGACGTGGTTGAGTCACCATCCCTGGAGGTGTTCAAGAAATGTGTAGATGTGGTGCTTAGGGACATGGTTTAGTGAGTTAGGTGGTGTTGGGTTGGACTTGATGATCCTTGAGGTCTTTTCCAACCTTAATGATTCTATGATTCTATGATTCTATGATTCTATACCATGTTTCCAGCAAGAATTATCTGTCAATAATAGATTTGTCTAGTCAAAAGGAGGATGTTCCAGGTATGTGTTAGCTTTACTCAGCTCTCCTTTTTCATATCCATCTTTATTGCCAACATAGCACAGGACTTCTCCAAAGAGCTTTGTTGGAGAAAGAGTGCATACCAGCATTCTTTCCCTGTTTGTGGATAGAGCCAGGACCAAGGCAGTGCAAGGGGAGGAAAAGTTAACAGGATGATGTGCTTCTTTTTCAAGGAAGCAGCTGCATACCCTGAACATCCTGCCTCCTCACGAAGAGGCCTCATCCCTTACAGACCGAGTCTCAGTCTCTTGCAGATTCTGTGGTATCCCATAAAGCATCTTGTTTTGTGATGGAGAGCCCTAGTAAAGTCTTTATTTTGGCTGCTTTGCCAAAAAAAATCTCTGTGAGCGCTCTTTCCAGTTTGGGTGGAATTGTCTGTGGATTAAAAACCGTCACCCAAGCGAGGCACCTAGTCTGATCTGATTTCCCTTACTCCCTTGACAATACAGGCTAAAACCAGGATGGGGCTGTGGTTTTATCTTCAGAAGGACAGAACTTGCTTCCAGATTCTTGCAGCATATAATGAATGTAGAGTGTCTCAAGAACAACTCCAATTAAACTAAATGTTTCCTCTACATAATGATCCATTCGCAACAGTAATTTGTCAGTATTAACATTCAGAATTTATTTCCAGAACCGATGTTTTAAAGTGTGATTAATTTTCAACAAGATTAAAATAATTGCTGATAACAATTTAACAGACTTTGCCAGGTGACAAGAAATTTGTGAATGTCAAATTACCGTCAGAGTTTCAGAATGCACTCACTGGTTCTACAAGTGCAAAACAATCTTAAATAATAAACGCAAAATGTCAGTGCTACCATCTATCAGCATCTTTAAAAATGTCATTAGCTATGGCCTTAAACTTTTTTCAGGAGATCTGGAAGCAAGATTATTTATCACATGTGGAGCCCATATTTGTGAGAAGCCCTCACAATATTAGAACCCTAAAAAATGAGTTTCTCTGTTGTATTTGAGGTTATGGCTCTCAGAGTTCAATCTTCCCTTATTCTGTAAGCTCTTTTAATTTTTACATGTCACTTTCCATCTCGCCTTGCACACCAAGTCCCTGAGAAAACAGTTGTTATTCATGTCTTCCAAAGCAAGACGTTCACATTGGACTGATTTGTGAATCATATTTAGAGCATATTTTCATAATGTTTTATCTATCAGCTTTTTTTTTAGATCTTTGAAAGCACAAATCTTGCTAGTCCTGAATTCTTAGCATCATCGGTGCAGTTGTAGCTTTCAACCCTTATGCTATCAGTGAAGTGGGATTTTCCTTCCACCCTCTGGAGCTGCACAGTAGATAAAATCCCAGTCTTTTTCTGCGTTGAGCCCTTGTACTGTCGTATTGTGCAGGACTAGGGGCAGAGGATCTAGGCTTGCAGATCCTCCATGGTCACCTCTGACTTCACTGAGTCGACATAATCCACCGTGTCTGCTGCTCTGTCTTGGGCACAACTTTGATCAGCACATTTGCAGAGACAGCCGAATTTTGGTTTGACATCTTGCTGATCTCTGCTGGACTTCCAAAACAGGGTATGAGTCACAAACTGCTCCCTGTAAGGTAAGCCTCACTGGTTTGCGAGCTATAAAGGAAGCCTCTGTTATTTTTAAAGGACAGAATTTTTCTTTCATTCCCTCCTCCCCTCCAGACACTCTCTGTGTTTATTTTTCATTCTGCCCCAAACCTTCTTTGTTTATATCCCACATTTTGGAGATGTCTTTCTTCTTCTTCTTCATCTAACTGTTCTTTTATTCCACACGATTTCTCTGAAGAGGCGAGCAAGATCTGGAAAGATCTGGAAAGAATCTGACATGTACATTGATAATGTTCCAGCCAGATTAGCAAATGTTTGGAAAAGACCTCATGCTTCTCTCTGATTGGGGTAAAACACTTTAATGACTGGGGTTATTGCTCGGTAGAGGCTTTTTTCCCTTACGGTATCTGGTACTAGTTATTATCAAAGACAGATTGCTGGACTACGTGGACTGACATTGGGCTAGTCCAGTCTGGCAATTCTCATCTCTCTATGAATGTGAATGCAGACACATTTCAGTCTAAGATGGGTGTTCTTTTTGATGCATACAGGATAAATAATGAGGTATATTCAGTAAAATTAATTTGCCACAAGAAGCAACTGGTGACCTTTGTATCCATCAGCCTGTATGCTTGCTGAACTGAATCCCCAGTTCCATTGGAAGAGAAGGAGCCACAGAGTTTTCCACATATTTTAAAATATATGTAATCGCAAGCAACAAAGACTTAGCAGAATGCTTCAGTCATCTGGGTTTAGACATAAGGCAAGGTTAAATTTAAAGCCTAGACAATACACTCACAGCTAACTTTTTGACCTCATTCTATGTGTGGCTTTTCTTTATTGTAGAATCCGTGTTGTGAGGCTGAGAATGCCAATACACTTTTTGAACAGGGAATTGATCCCTTAGGCACTTAACTATCTGGACTGGAATAATTGCTTCCTTTCCTCTTGTATTTCTTCAAGGCATTTTTACATGTCACAGCCTTAGAGTTTCTGTTGACCAGAGCAGGAAGCCATACAGCAAGTTGCAGCCAGATTTCAGGGACAAAGCTGATTAACTCTGGTGAAGCTCTAATGCAAATCCCATTCTATTTAATGCCTTAGCTCGCCTCCACACTGCATGGTATTCCCGCAGACACAGTCCTACGTTACCAAGTGACACAACACCACCAGCAGCCTCACATAAATCTTGCAGAGCTTGGGGCTGCCAGTTCATGCTGTGCAATTTTGAGGTGAAATTTCCTTCTCAGTACAAGGGCAAAACAAATGACACACGATCTTCAAATCACTCAGAGCTCTGCAAAGCAAAGAGGTGCTTCACAAAAGGGAACTTAGTGTGGGTGGTTTCTGTGATCTGTTGAAGTGTACTTACTTATTCTGTTGCCTGGATAATGAATTAATAAGTGTTGTACAATCAGTTGTGTGTGTATTTATGTTTATATGTACACACCTATACCCACAGAAGTATGCTCCATTATATAAAATCTGATCTGATGACACTGGTTAGAATAAAATCAGACTGCTACAAAAGTAGACATGATGGGGTTCTACTGTTCTCAGGGATGATAATCTTTTTCCTGCAAAGACCTTTTATGATGGCAGTGAGCTGCTGGTACATCAAGGAAGACAATGTAAAAGCAAAAAAACCCTCTGCTGACACCTCTACATCCACATCAGTGTAAATTAAATGAAAATTCAAATTGTCAAAAGGTTATTAGGCGAGTGTTTAATTGAAAGACTGATATTGTAGTCTGATTTTGACAAGATTCAGGTTAATGCTGGCTGACTGAATTCCGCAGATATTGCCACACCGCTGGGAGCTGCATGTTCACAGACAGGAGTCAGTTTGACCTTGTTCAATTTATACATTTGATCTAATGCACTGGAGGTCATCTAAAAATAGAGATGAAGACGGCTAATGCTTCTGAGCCATGGACCAACAAAAGCAGCTCTCCTTCCTCCAGTCTCTTTCTCTGCCTGTACTAGGCTTCAGCTCAAACTTCCCCACAGTAAAAAAAATTGCTTTTATCACAGATCCTCTCAGAATAGATAACTTCATGCTTAATAAGTCCAAAAGAAGATTTGTCAGCCCTTCATGAATAACCAGATGTTGGGAAAAGGATGGTGTGTCATTTCCCTGAACAAACATTCTTGGCATTTATGCATTTCCTCCCGTATCTCCTTAAAAATGATTGTGTGTAAATTTAGTGCTAACAAAACTGAGGGCCTGGGAGAAAATGGATTACTCATTCATTTGGTAATTATAGTTGGTCAAGGCATGGAATTTCTGTTTTCTGGGAAATTTGACACTGAAATATTACTTTTCATTCTGATTCAGAATATTTAAAGCAAAAATATTTCCATAAAGCAGAAAATTCAAGATAGCGTAATTTCAGATCCCTTTTTGTTTGAAAATCTCAAGGCTTAGTGTTTCTTTCAGAATATTTTTAGTTTTTTATTACATGATGAGACTATTGATGGAAACTTGCTTTTAAATCACCAAATGCCACTCCTACGTGCTAGACTAGAGAAGATGTTTCATTCAGTACTAAAGAGCATCTGGCAGTGTTATTTTGAAAATGTGTTAGAATAGTTTGTTTCAGTTATCCTCAATCGTATGCAATCCTTCAGTTATATGATAACATGCTGGTAATAATGGTTCATTTACTCTAGCATGGCTATAGAAAAAATAATGTAAAGAAAAAAAGTTGGTTTTAAGATCAAATTTTAAAAACTACCAAAAGAAAACACTTCCATTTCAACATTTCCCTGAAAATCCTGAGTGTAATCAATACAACTTCACGTGTAACAAAATAGTAGATAAAAAATACTTTTACAGTTAGAAAAAGTTGTTTGAAATGTCTGCTTCAATTAGAAGGTCAGGCAGTAGTTTATCTCTGTATTTGTAGGATTCTGCCCATGTCCAAACAGATGTGTGGTAGTTTATGTAGGTTTACGTGTCTTTGATGTTCTAATTTGCAGACTTCCCACACAGTCATCTCCAAGATTACTTTTTTCAGGATCGGTATTTTAATGATAATTTCCAAAGAGAGATTGAAAAATTAATTTACATGGCTTGGTGAAATACTAACCATCAAACTTCAGTAAATGAAACCCAAGTTTTCTCATTCTATACCTCGGGTATAGAACAGAGATATTAAAACACTGTCTATGAAATTAAAACAATTTCTGTGATTCACCTATATTGCAAAATGATAGAACCAAATAACTCCCTTGGAACCAATGTACCATTATGCTCTTTTGAAATGGCACTCATCTTCCTCTCGAGATCGTGAGTCTGATTTGAAAAGGGTGCAGTGCAGCAAATCCTGTATGGCTCTGCAGATTTAGTGATGTACTAGCAGAACTATCAATTGTAAAGAGAATTACTCTCTCTCCACTGAAGTAGCCGTAGCATAGCAGCAGGAAGGAAGCAGAGCCAAGATTGCAACTGATAGGTATGGCTATATTTTATGTGTGTGGGAATTCCTCTGCCATGTGATTTTGCATACTGTATAACTTTAAAAAGTCATATGTCAGAGACAACCCCTTCCCAGAGCAGTTCATTAATCCACAACTGCCTCTAATAACTGCTGTCAGGGAAGAAAATAAAAGTTAATGGACCAAATTTTGTCCTCTGTTAAAAGTCACTACATTGGAGTTTCAACTGATGTACTGTATCTTTGCCAGAGTTTAAGCTGTTCTCATATATTTATATAACCAAATAAATTGACTTGAAACAACACCCTAGAGCAGAGCATTGATCCTTCAGCTGAGGCTGAATCAGCAATTCTGGTCTGCTCTTTATATCTCAGAAATCCATCATGTCATTAAAATAGTGCCCTGCACGCGTGCCATGGACATGTTTGATGTGGTTCAATGGTTAGCAGGGGAGCATGGCCACCCAGGTGCTGTCCTGGCGCCACATGGCACACTGGACAGGGCACTTTGTGTATCACTGAAATAATTTAAATCATGTGAAATAATTTTTAGTGTCTTGTAAGAGTATAAATGATCTTTGGATGAGATACAGTGTAACTAAATGAAACGCTAGAAGTCTCTGTCGTTAGGTATATGCTGCCTAACGCTGAGCTTTGGATTCTTTGCTCAGCAATTGAACAGAGCCAAGCTGAAAGCACTGCTGAAATACCACATTCACATTGCTCTCTGCACTTACAAAAACCCTTTTTTTCTTCTGTACTCCTCCCATGCAGACATTTCTTCCATTGAGCTACCTGCCTGCAAACTCCCTTCATCAGTCTATTGCCTGGTGACCCATAATGATCTGGTGTTTAACCATGTGCGGTTTCCCAAACCCTTCCACTCATTCGTAGCTCTTACCTTAAGTTTAAAGCGATGCTGCCCTCTCCTGTTCGCGGTTGACCTGAATGATCTGCTTCTGAGTACAGGCTGCAGGACCAACCGGGCAGCCGTGGTTGTGACCAAATCGAAATAGATCGTAACCAGAGGAAAGGGTTAACATTTTTCCTGTGCTTTTATCAGTTTTTTTAAGGTCTGCATAAATAGTACACCATGGAAATGTTCTTGAAAATTCTATTCCTTGAAATTTTTCCCTTCCCTTTCCTCTTTTTTCCTACCCCCCTTATATTATTTGTTTACAGTTTATTTTCCTTTTATAAAATCCATCTGCTTCTTGCCAGTCTCTTTTTTCCTCTGAGAGCTTTCTAAACACACCCCTCCACCAGACCCAGCTAAAAGAACATGGGTACTAATTGCAATAAACTGTTAATTAACAATCAGAGGAGATAGTCAGTCAAAGCCTGGTTCCATTGTTGGATCCCTGAGATAAGAGTTTGACACAATAATTGTGTTAGCTCAGACAGCTCCCCAGAAGAGCCCATCAGGGAGACAAACCCAGCTTCAAGGGAAAGGGCCAATGTATGACAGCACTGAGGTCTAAAAGAGACAAAATAACAATAATTTAGTTATTCTATTGTTCTTGTTACCACCCCTCCTACTCAATAACTTAAAATATTCACACAGTTTTTTTTAGGAACAATGTCTCACACCCCCATTCAAGCCGTCACTGAATGCATGTATAGTTCACTCAGCCTGAAACCAAATTTTCCAAAGCATGGGTTGTGGGGAAAATTCAAAAGGAGCACTGGAGGGCTAGAAAAAAAAAAATCTCATTGTTAATGTAATTGTTTAAATTACGATTGATTTAATATCAAAAGAAAACAGATAATTTGATTTCTCTTGTTCTTTTTCTTAAGTTTTATGCTGACAGCAACTCATTTTTCCCAGGGTAAGGGCAATTGAGAAGTGGCTGTAAATACTTACTGCAAGCGGTTTTACTAATCAGCTTTTAAATGCTGGCTGCAGCTCAGTCCCTCCACTACCAGGGAGAGAGTGTTCTGTGCGCTCCTCCTGTAATTACGGCCAATTCTCACTCCTCTGCCCTGGAGGAGCTGAACTCCTCCTGCCATGGAAAGGTAATTAGCAATTTCCTGCCTAGAGAGAGTCAAATGGAGATGGATGATCTCAAAAGCCTTAAATATCCACAGCACTAAATATTGCTGTTCTTCTCCTTGAATATCCAGAGCAGTAAATGCTGCTGGTTTAATCCCTGTCCAGGGTCTGTTTGTCACTGCTTCTCAGGCACTGAGCATTTCTAGAGACAGGTTCTCTAGCCGGCCTCCTAATATCCTCAAACGGGGAACTTGAACATCCCTGCACAAGAACTGAAGAGTATCAGCGCACCCAGGTGAGAGCGTTACCCCTCTGGAAGCGTTTTGGAGCTGGAGCCGTAGTTCATCTGTCCTGATGTCTGTGGTCATGCCTTTTCCATGCTGATTCAAAAGTGGAGGATGGCTGTTGTTGCCTATTGAGCTTGTTTAAGGAACGCTGTCATCAATGTATTGTTCCTCTCCAATAGCTACTGGATTTTGTTCCTTTAAAACTGGGCAGAGACTGGTGTGTGTTTTGATAAAGTTTCTTCAGCATATCCCTGTTTCCATTTCCTCTGTATTCACAAGTATCGCCAAAATCCCACACGCCTCTGCCTGCTTCACCAGGAACAAGGATTTGCTTCCTGAGCTACGCACAGGCACATCTCAAAATATCTCACCAACTAATCTTTCATTCACCTGGAGGCCATAGAACAAGGCAGTCTGCCTTGAGCTTTCGCTTTCATCTGTCAACGTTGCTCCCAAGGTGTTCAGCAGTCTTAACAGCATCCACTTTGCGATCTTCATTCAAGGCGTGCCTGCAGGTCCTGTAATGTGCTGCGATGGAAAACTTTTTGCTTGACATCTGGAATCGCTGTTCTTGACATCTCAGATGGGGGTGAGGGGAAACCTTTATAAAGAGAAAAGGACAATGAAGCAAGATGTTAAGACAGCTAGTCGGTCAATGAGTCACAGCTACTAAACATTTGGCACCAGCCACAAAGCAGCTAAATGTAACCAGCTCTGAAAGGCCCACAGGATGTCTCTTGCTCGTTCACACACACACACATACACAGAGTTTAGACAAGCAATTCCCCCCTCTGCACGCTCTTAAGACTAACTTTGTAAGCAGCTTGGGCGTAGGGTTTAATTGCCACAGGAAAGTTTATTTTGCTTTCCTTCAGTTGGTTTTCTAACAGCCTGATGGAGATTTCTGGTGGGGTCTTAGGGTTTGGTTCACAGCCTGCTAAAAACTTTGATGTTCAGTCAAGAGACCACAGATCAAGCCCTTAGGAATCAGTTTGGGCCACATGTCCTGATGGCTTACAAGGTAGATGCTGACAGTGTAAAACAATAGCAGAGGAGGCATAAAAGGGGACTGACTGTCTGTCCGATGCTGTATGATGGCTTCTAATGCCAGCTGTGGACTCTAGATGCATCGTATAGTCACTGCTGATGTGGCAACAGCTTCGAAGGGGAGAACGTAAGAACTTGTACTCTCTAAAGAAGAAGATAAGAGATACAACAGGGTGTTGAAAAAGAAGGGTCAGGAGGACCGAAAATCAGCATTTTTGAAGAGAAGACGAATGTGAGGAAGCTGCAAAGGAAAAAAATGACTAGAGATGGAAACCAGGTTTTCCCAGCCACTCCTGGTGGTAAAATGCCAATAACAACAACAACTTTTTTTTTTTTTTTTTTTTTTAAAGTGTACAGCATGGTGCATAAACAAAAAACAGGCTTCTAAAAATTGTACTGTAACAATTATATAGTGTTGGTAGACACCTCCAGACAGAGTAAAAATGTTTCTACAAGCTCCAGATCACATACTTTGATGTGGCAGTGTCCGCTTGTGCCAGCTGCAAATTTGGTCTCTGGTTTTCGTAACATTTCAGGTCCCTTGAAGGATCTTTTAAAGAGGAAGTTCCTCGGTCCCCTTTCTGTGAAATAAGAAAGTATCATCAAGGAATTACTATTTCAAAACTAGATGAATAATACACTATCAAATTCAAGCATCCTTTATTGTGATCCTGAGAGCTTTCTGTTTGAAATGTGCTGCAGGTCGGAGAACAGGTTTTAAAAGTCTAAATCTATTCCAAAACCACCACAAATGGTTTTCTGGGAAGGAAAGATTATATACTACGCTTGGTTTCTGTCCAAGATTTGTATGTCTTACATGAATACTCCCCTGTCTCCTTCTGTGGTGACATATCTGAGATCAATTATGCCAACAGTAAAGTCTGGAATTTTTATAGTCCAGCTTTTTACGACCATTTTCATAGAAGAACTTATGAAGGCTGAGGCGTAGGAAAAGTCCAATAATCCTGGCCTGTTATCTTCATCATCTCCAGCCCCATGTCTTTTCCTCTCTATCCTCTCCAAGTGAAAACACTGGCTCACGTAACACACATACTCCATTGTGGTGGTTGAAATGGCCATCTGTACGTTTATCTGAGGCCTGGGCGAATGGGCAGCCTCATTAGTGCTTGTGTCATGGATGGATGGGCCAACACAAATTCTGTTTGTGTAAGATAAATTCTCCTCTCCTGTTTTTATCTCTTTTGTTCATTCATTTTGCGCTCTCTCATTTTTCTTTCCTCTCTGGGAGTTTATTCTTGCTAGAACTCACTCTCTTATTTCTGAGATTGGATCCTTACGCTTTACTTTCCTTTTGCTCTTGCACATGCTTAGGAGAAATCTGTCTGAAAAGACATGAATTTTTAACCTGACTGTGGCTTTTGCTGCAGGAGTGGTATTACTGAAAGTAGTAGGACTAATTGGAGAAAAAGATGTTATTCAGAATGAGAGAGGGTATCAGGAGTAGTTCCTAAGTAATAACCTTAAGACGTGACTAAGGACCTGAATGTTTTGAAGGTTGCCCTTAGGGTTTTTTACTTTTTGGAATGATAAGAAGAGGTGAACCTGTTTTATTTGTCAATAATCAGTATCTGCTTCATGTCATTTCCCAAAACCACAGTGTCTGTATTATAAACACTGAGGAAAGGCTTATGAATTATAAGGAAAATGTTTTCATTGGATTGATCTTCTCTCATTAGGCTTTAGATTTTGAAAAACTTGTTTACAGGCAGGATGCTGAGTCTGTCACGCTTAGTCACACCGAGTAGCACTTCAGTGCACAAATGCTCCTACTGCATGAGTGAAGTGTTTAATAAATTGAGGAGCAGTGCTGTGCTTCGCTGTCTGGGAAACTGGGGAGTGGCCAGGTAATTGTATTAGTCAATATGAAGGGAGGTCAGTGTCAGTGTTTTAAATCAAAGCTTAAAGAGAACAGACATTAGCTTTAATTCAGACAAGCGTCCTGTCAATTTAGCAGTGATGCTGTTGTGGTTCAGCTGCAGGTGGGGTTTTATCTCTGCAAAGAAATTGCGAGACTGATATGTTGGGTTTGCAACATAGTGTTGCAGAATTTTCTGTATCAGATCTGCTGCACTTTGTTCACTGATTATTCTCTGCACCGTCTGCAACCTGAATGCCCTGGTGGGTCCTTTCTCACTTATTCCTCAACATTAATATAAGCATCAATGGGCATTTCAAATGCGGGTGAGGACGTTAAGAGATATGTGAGTGATGGCTGAAAATCACAGAGGGTCAAATGATTACTTACTTATAAGTGCTTCTGAAAGCCATCTGTAGAAATTGAGATAACGGAATCCAGTTTTCTCTTTTATCAAAGAGCGTGTTCAGGAAGGGTAATGGGGCTAAGGAGGAATACATTTGCTTTCAACAATAAGTAATTATCTATGACTGAGTATACACATGCAGCACATATGTGGCAGGAGGCGCAAGTGTAACAAATGTAAAAATGCATCTGTAAAACTTAAAAAGGATCCCCCAGACTCACAGAAGGCATTGTACCCTATTGATAGCTTTTTACAACTGAACTTAGGTTTCAGTGTTCAGATTGCTTCAGCAGAGCTGTGGGAAAATATAGCCCTGGTCCTAGGAATAGGAAGGAATGTCTATTTTTCATCCTCATGTAATTGAAAACTGACTGAAAACAATTGGCAGGAATCTAGATATTCACATTTGGGCAGAGACCAAACATGGGAAATTTCAGGCCAAGGGAATTTTTTGGGGGAAGATTATGAGGAAGTGCATGATAATAGCTTTTTATTTTTTCTTTTATTTCTTTTTTTTTTTTTAATGGTAAGTGTTTTATTAGAGGTGACTCAATGTATAAATTGTCCAACCGTTTTTTCCTAGTTCTTGTTCTTCAAATCCCGCATTTATTACTTAGTATAAAAGTAACAGACAGTGTAGCTTTAAATAGAAATTACATTCCTGTCAGCTTACCCAAAGCCCAAATATGGGACAGAGTGTCAGAGAAAAAAACTAACACGAGGGATTCTGGGACTTAACAATGGTCCGGGCTCTGCTTCTGCCTGATAAACAACTTCCATTAACTTCTGCTCCCTGAACTCACATCCCAGGACGGAAAAGTAAGGGACAAGTAACCCCTTGTTTGAGCAACAGCAGAGAGAAGTAAATCCAAGAATCCAGTGCAGGTGAAGTGTGGAATATCTGGAAAGTGTAGGGCGATGAGGTATTAATATCCCATTTGTTTTGGTATATTGCCACCTTGTGCTGAGGCTGATAAAGAAGCACATGGCTTCACTAGCAGAAAGGTTTGGCCATATGCTGTAAATGATTATAAATATTACATGGTGTAGCTGAGGAGCTTACACGCCAAATGCGATC
Organism: Pterocles gutturalis; assembly: GCF_000699245.1. NCBI lineage: Eukaryota > Metazoa > Chordata > Aves > Pterocliformes > Pteroclidae > Pterocles > Pterocles gutturalis. The sequence goes on from NW_010142979.1 coordinate 26,991, forward strand.
TAGTGTGGCTCAAACATTGAAGAACCACTTAATAAAAATGGCACTTCCCTTTTCTGCACATCTGTTTCTTGCATGTATCTGAAGAGTCAGATCTGCTTAAATACCATTTAAATGAAGGTTTTACTGTGATTTTTTTTTTAAGAAAAAAACATCTGTGAGCCCTCCAGAGCCAACTCAACTGTAGGAAAGGAAGCTTGATCTTCTTCAGCATGACTTTTAACTGGAAGATCATTTTTTCTCTCCTTTATTTCTCTGTGTGTATGCAGCAAAAATGTGGAGTCAGGAGGATATACCTTGCATTGGTGCAGGAGAGAAGGGTGAAGGTTGGATGTGGGGTCCTGGAGGATGGTGTGAGCTGGTTTGGGCCCAGTTTGTTTCAGAGTAATCCCAAAGGTCCTTCCTTCCTTCCCTACTAAAATCCTGCCATCTCCTGCTGCTCAGCTGTGCCAGAGACCAGCTGTACCCTCGGTGGGCCTGTCCCTCTATGCACTGTCTGGTGGCAGGGAGAGCTGGTGTGACACCGGTGTCACCCTTGTGCCAACAGTTCCTGCTCAGAAACAGCAGCAGCGCAGCTAGTGCAGTGCCGGGGTCCTCCTGCAGTGATAACGATTAAACTGAAAGGCTCCAAGGAAGCGCAGGGGTGCACAGTGCTCCCATGGAGTGCCATCAGGACTCCCTGTTAGCAATCCCAGCTGGGCCCATGTTTTACCCCCACCCCTGGGAGGGTGATTCCTTCTTCCCCCTTTGGGATCAGGAGGCTTCTTTGCTTGCATCATTCATGTTGAGAGGAGCTTTGGCTACTCTTGCTGGTGGGAAATACTGTCACACCTTTTGGAATCCTCTAGCCAGAAACTAGCTGTTCAATCGACTCCCAGTGACCTTCCTTTCCCTTCCCTCTCTGTGGCCCGGCTGTTTTGACCCAGGCTCGCACCACAACCTCCTTCCGATGCCCTGCTGTGATTTGAACTCGGACGGCAGGAAAAAACTGACCATCCTGCGCCTGGTGGCTCACTGTGCTGAACCACCACCTCAGCTCCAGTCTAGCTCCTTATCACATCCAGATGCACAAACAGTTTGCCTGCCAAAAGTATGCTTGGTGCTTCATGAAATCCTATCACTGAAACAGATTAGTGTTGGGAGTGCCAGGAGCAGCTTTCGGGAAATGCATCAGGAGGGAGGAAGCCTCTGTATGTATCATACGTCCACCTCATGAGATGGGCTTGCTTCTGAAAACTGTCTTTCTACTCAGAGGTAATTAAAAGCATAGAAGGAGTGAAACAAAGGAAGAGAGGAAGGTTTGCCAAGTGACTCGAGATTATAAATCAAAGCTCCACAAATCCATGCCCTTTCCGTAGTCTCACATCCAGGACCCTTCATTTCAGTTCTTGGTTCCCTACTGCACAGCTCCTTTTGTTCTGGCGCCTCAGCTCTGAGCAGTTTCCTTTTCTGCTAGGGTGGCACGAGTCTTCTCCTGCAGCTCCCATTTTACAGTCCGTGGTGCCTCCCACCTATACTGTGCTTCTCACTTCGCTGAGGAAGGCCTCATTCTTCCCAAACCTTTGTGCTTAGTCTAGGTGTTGTAATCATTGCTGCTCATTTAGAAAATGTTAATTCAATTTACAGTGTCAACTACCTGAAGAAAAGATTTAATTGCACTTCTCTGATCAAAACTGATAGGCATTAAAGACTTTGGGACAGAATCTAAAGTTATTTTCTGTTCTCCGCATAAAGGGTATTTACTGTCATTTGTGCAAAGCTTTGCACACACATAGCCCCAGACTTTGTGTGTGTTTCACTGTGAATGAGAATCTGTGAAACAGAACCATTACTTCTGAATTTGTTCATGCCTCGGTAATGATTCAGCCACCAACGTATTTGAAGTTCAGGCTGGGATGCAGATTTCGTTTGCAAATAGATCATAGCTGAACCTAGAGCTCGGATGTGAATGTGACCAGATTTCAGGATATTCAGAAAGGGAATCTGAAGTTTGGAGATGAAAATGACTTCCATAATACTTAAATCTAAGGCTTTCTGGGGACTAGTATGCTATACAAGAACTTCCTTCTTCAGCAAAGTAAGCTGCTCCTTCTTACTCAAGGCATGTGATCGGTCTGGCTGAGTTCAGGCTGGTTTCTGTCCACAAGGGGACAGACAGTAACAGTCAAATAAGACACACTGTGTCCTAGGTGGAATAAGTTCATCAGAGACAGTGCCACAGTATCAACAGTTTCTGGAAAGCCTACAGAAAACCCGTATCCGAATCAGTACAAATCAGATACAAAAATATGTCCGCTGAAGTGGCACAGCATAGATCAGAGAAATAAAGTGCAGATGTATATTCCAGATGCAGTGTAGGAAAAAAATGCCATAAATGTTTAAGTGCTTATAATTTAAAAATGTATTTTAAGTTAGGAGATTGAATCAACACATGACATCACACAAGGTGCCTCCCAGGGGCTTTAGCCCTATAACAATATTTGGGGAAAAAAGCATGAAAGGGAAGACTTGATAGATCAGGGATAGATAATGTGCTTTAGGGTCTCTTGTCTCATATTAATAGATGCAGCTCCATAGTGCAGACCTATGGGCAGTCAGATACTACCCTCTGAGCACACAAATTTTCTTTTTAACATCTTGTAGCACTGTTGCTTGCAGCATTGCATCTTGAGAAACAGTGGACCTGTGCCTCAGCACTGCTGGGCCGACATGCCCATCACTGGCACCCTGGCCCCAGCTGGCATCTCTGCGGGCAAAGAGCTTCATCCAGCGTGAAATGCAAGTGGCCACATCAGGTCAGGGCTCAGCCTCCTTCATCAGCCGAACTGGGCTGTTTTGACCTCTGAATGGTTACTTGGTGCAGTCACAGGAAAACCCACTGAGGTAGCTGAGCTGGCACATTTTGGGGTGATTGGGTATTTCCTACCTCTTCCTTCTGAAGGTGATCACACAAAGACTATCTTCAATGCTTCCTGCATCAGAAATACTGCTATAGACACTTTGTTCAATTTTAGGTGACCTTTTCTTTATATTTGTTTCATGAAGTATTAGACTCATTCACAGGGCTATTAATTAGTAGTCAATTCACTCATTTCAGATTGTTTTTGATTATTATTATTATCCTAAGGGTGGGATATGATCTGGTGCAGGAACATGCTTTTAATTAGGTCCTTGGAAAAAAAAGGGCTTAACAGAGGGAGAAGTCAGCTGTAAACTAAAGGGAATAAAAATTGACCTTTCTTGACAAACTGTCTGGATTTTCCTGGCTTTCTCATGTCTTCATGCTGTGAGTAACGTAAGGAATGCTGCAGGCAGAGTGTCTGCAAGCTCTGATATTAAAAATAAAAACTTTATACAAGCCAGTTGCAGTTTCCTCTGTCCACTTTTAGTTTGCTCAGTCTCTTTTTTTTCTTCTTACAAGAAGGCAAATTCTGGAGATTGTTCCCACATGAAACACTCCCCTGCATGGGTCTGCCAGAGCCGCAGAATCACTGACATAACACCCCACTGCTCCTAAGAGATGCCTGAACACTCGCTGACATGCTTTTGCCAGGCTTCTCCTGTCTTATTAAAAAATATGGTTTCATTTAACTCCTCACAGAGGAAGGGCCCTTCCAGCTGACCAAGGGTGAATTTTTGAGCATCTCCTGCCATCTTGTGGGATTGAGGAGAACATTCACTTTGCTTATTAGTGTCTGAGATGCCAAAGCTTTCCTTGTGGCCTCACTGACTAGCAAGCAAACAAGGCACCGAGCATGGCAGTGCACCCTCCTCTGCAGGAACAGTTTTGGGGAGAACCTGCTGACCTTGATGGGACTGCCCTAAACCTCTCCCAGTATGCCTGTGGCCGGGCTGGCCAATTACAGGTGTGTTATCTAGTCATTATTAGAGGAAGGGATCAAAGTATGTGGGGACTTCTCTTGCTGTCAGTCCTCTTGGGGGATGCCCATGGTGCCAGCTGAGGAAAATCTGCAACAGTATTGCCTCTCTATCCGGCAGGCTTGCCAGAGAGGTCGAGTAACCGAGTGTGGGGTTGGAAGCCAAGGATTCCTGTGTGCAACCCCAGCTCACCCTGGCTAACCCCAGCTGCGTCTGCGTGGGTGGCCTCGGACAAGGCGCTGAGCACAGAGAAAGAAGCCAATGATTTCTGAGTGATAATCCCGTGTTTGTCCTTTCTTAAAACTTCCCACTGCAAGGAGCAACAGATTTGCTCTGTGTAAATAAAGTGAGAGCAATGGCCAGTATGTGAACCACACTGTGCTACAGATCTGCTTGGTTGTCAGCAGTTAGAGCATGGCAAGGTCTGGATACCAGTGGCTGACCCAGGTGAATGCTCCCATGCTGTAACAGGGGGAGACTGAAAAAAGTCACTGTGGCTTGGTGTGACTCCTGAGTGAGTGGCAAAAGTATCTTCAACTGAAATCAGTGTGTGCCTTTGTTTGCTTTGGGCTGTTTTCGTTGAGCTCTTCTGCAGATTTTGGAATCACTTTGGGGTGATTAATTGTGCAACATGAAAAATGTTCCTTTCATATCTTCAGCTTGGTTTTAAATCTGCTGTGTTCAAAAACATGAGGGAGATTTCCAGAGGACGTTGGCGAGTCCTCACCAGGAAGAGGCTGTCATGGCTTTAGCATGTCGGTACTAGAAGGGGTCAGCGGGTTTCATTGGTGCACTCTGACAGTGAGGAAGCCACGAGGTTTTGCTTGCCCTTTCAGGCCTTGTTAGGAAATATCCTGGTGGGTACGGATTTATCCATTAATTCCCTCCAGCTATTAACTTCCATCCCTGTTGTACCCAGATGTAATATCCTTTCTCTGTCAGGCCATATCTCTCTCTCTCCCCCCCTCCCTCCCACCCCCTTAACTGATATTCCTTCCCCTCCTTAGTCCTTTGCTCATCCTACAATTCCTCCATGGACCTTATAGAGTCCTCAAAGAGTCTTTGCCATCTCCATCCCAGGCTATGTTGCCCAGCCATTTTTTTTCCCAATTTACTTCCCAGTCTTTATTTCCTGTGTTCTCAGTTGTGTCCTGCTGTAGAATAAGCCATATTCCTTCCCCATACTGCCCAAACTGCCTTCTTGCTTTCCCTTGTGTCACTCTGGACCAGAAACCCTGCTGACAGGTCGCTAGTGCACAGAAAACACTGAAAATTTGGTTCTGGCACACATAGGCCTGGGCTGTGTTTTTCTGAGGATGGCATGTAAACATACAGAACAGTAACATAAAGGAGCTGTGAGATCTAGGCGTGAACAGTTGCTCTGCAGGGGTGATGCACGCACAACCTTGGCATGCAGAGGAGCTGTGTGAATGCGCACTCAGCGAGGATGAAATTTAGGCCACTAAATGAAGCTATTAAATAACTCTGCTGGAGAAAAGTCTTGTTGAAGGCTTTTTTATTTTGTGCAAACATGGGCAGATTTTTTAGGGAACACTGGGTCCAGGCCAAATTTAAACTCTCTTCTTCATAGAAAATGCTTCTCTAGCTTTCCTCTAATAAAAGTAAAAAACAACAAAGAAAGAACAGTCCTCCCCCAAAGAAAACAACAGTCGACACTGTAATTTTTAACATCAAAATCAACCCTTAGCCTTGTTCTCAGAAATGGATGGATAGTTTTGACTAAACATTTCCAAATAATGGGGGACTAAGACTAATAGTTTTTCACCTAGTATGGAAAATTGCTGCCCAGCAGGTTTGGCTGACAAATGCATAAGGAGCTGAAATTTTGGCTCTGCAATGGGACGTACTAGGCAGGTTTAAAAATAAGGAGTTCTACTAACCTTGATTATTAAAAAAAAAAATAAATTGTAGCTCTAGGAGCATGTGCTTCTAGAAGAGATAACTCTGTAACTCCTTTTCATCTAACTTAGATGAAATTATTTCCTGTTACCTGGTATTTGCTGCATATTAGGATGTGCCTGTAGACTGGCTTATCTGCGAGTGGTCTGTATTAGACAACAGTATTATTATGAAGTTTAGGGAAAATATACTGAGGAACCCTTTCCACTTGTGGTACTTGTGGGGACTTGTGAGCTGTGTCCTAGGGATCAGAGAAGATCCTTGAATCCCAGCGTTCCTCTGGAATTTTAATGAGTTTGATGTGTAGAAACTTTCCTCTTACTCAGAAGGGCCCATCCAGTGATGTTATTTGGTAACTAGGAAAAAAAAATAGAGAGATGATGATGTTTTAAAATAGGAATGTTGCTGACACATGAGCTTTATAGCATCATTGTTGAATGTACCCACACTGAAGAAAGTAACAGGTGTTTTGTTGGACCCTATTAGGTCTGAACCATATCTGACAGTGAAACATGGACATTGCTTAACTTCTTGGTAGCATTTTAGCACTGGAGAATAGTTCATTAATAAAAACTGTTACTATCGGTACCTCTGATTCATAAAGAGTGTTTAAAGATTACCCCAGGGCTAGACAGGACACCGTCATTTCCCATTCTATAGCTCATTCTGCTACTACAGTCTAGTGAACAAACTTGTGGTTTCAAAAATAATAGGTCTGGGAAACTCTGACATTACTTACCCTGGACTTTACAGGCTTTTTGAGGAGACTTTTTTTTGTGTGGTGGCAGCTAAGGACACATCTGTGATGCAGCACTATCGTCCTTACTTCATCCAGCTCCCAGTGCCTGTATAGCAGGCCCTGGGTTTGAACAGGGTTGCAGCCTGTAAAAGCAATTCAGAAACACCAGGTGGAGAGCGTGACAAGGCAAAACAGGGAGGACAGAGACAAGCACCATTATTAGAATGGGACAACTATAATAACATAACTGCTCGTAGGGCTGGGAGGTGTAGGCAATGTCTGCCAAACCTGGCATGGGCCAGGAAGTAAGCCTCAGAAACTAAGTAAGATTAAGGAGGGGGAAGGAGGCAGGAGGCAAAAAGCATTTCAGATGTACTGACTGGGAGATGAGGGAACAAGGCCTCTGTGGTCAATGACCAGATGCAGACTCAGGTTTTGTGCTTCAGCTTGCCACAGACCTCTTGAGTGACTGTGGGAAAATAATTTAATTTCTTATACCTCATTTCAACATTCTTTGTCTGTCTCGCCCACTTAAATTTCAGGCATTTAGGGCTGGGTCTGTGTCCGTACTGAACAGAGGAGCTTATGACTTTGTTGGAACTTATTGATGCCACCATTATATGAATAATCCATTGCAATGATGCACTGTCCCAATGACAGCTTGGACAGGTTCCATTCTTTCTGCAGGGAAGGGTTAGTCACCTCTGTGACAGTGCTGGTTCTTTTCAGTCGGGGAACTTTGCCCAAAGCAGCTCACCCAGTTTGACAGGAGTGTGGTGTCTACCCGGGAGATAAAAGTTTACTTCCTTCAACCCAAGGAGATGGTGAGAAAGGATCTGAGATCCTTTTGCTGATCCTCTGGCACGGGGCTGCTGAGCAGCAATGAGGACAGTGGAGCACAATGAAGCAAGCGCGTTAGGGCACACCTGACTGAAAAACCACTGGAAACACAGCTCAGGCAAAATACCCATGCTGATGTTAAAAAATGAAAAAAAATAGAAGAGAATGACAGGGAAAGAAAAAAAAGGCTTTTTACCTTCAGTTGTACTCTGGGGCAGTGCATGGGCACTGCTGCAGGTGGGCTGTGTTAGTAACTAACTGGGTGCACCTGTATATAGTTGATAAATGGGGAGGGGAGGGATGAAGTGGGGTGGTCCAGGGCTGGCTGGTGCTGTGGTGGTTCCTTGGGTAGCTTGGTGGTTT
>NW_010142980.1:0-20577 GCF_000699245.1 Pterocles gutturalis
CCCTTAATTCTCACCCACAAACTCTCAAAAAGAGAGTTAGTTTTAAAAGAAAGGGTAAAAACCTCCATTATTTACACAAGTATAACCAGTGTGCAAAGTTCAACTAAACTTGGACATACATATAAAATTTTTGTATTATACATCTCTATCTACATACATATATGTAGATATGTTATATATTTTATAATAAAACATCTTAATGCAGGGTTTTATACTTGTAACATCCACCTCACCAGGCTAATTAGCTTTGGTATTGAAAAGATGACACTATTTCTCCTGTGGGTCAGAAAGTTAACCTGATTTTAAAACCTCTCTATGAAGCAATTTAAGATGCAATGGCTTAACACCATTCCCTGAAACTGAGCTTCTCAGAAAGCAAGAAAGTCTGTTCTTCAGGAGAAAATATCTCTTAAAAATAAACACATCTTATTTTTCAAGAAGGAAAACAAGCGCCCAAACTAGTTCTGAGTGAGCCATTCTAGAATACTAGGAACAGCATTTGGTCATTATTCTTCCCAGAGAGAGGGCTCCAGTTTGGGAGCGGGGATGACCTACTTTGGAGCAGCTCTCACACTTTGGGCTCCTGCTGTCCCCCCAGTTCCTGACGCAGACACAGCTCAGTTTTTCACAGATGTTCCTGCAGCGGTACAGGGCAGGCAGCCAGGAAGCACTGCGGCAGCGAGGCATCCCTGCTGCGGTCAGAGGTGGATCCCAAAGGTGCCCAGCTGTTCTGCAGAGGCAGTCAGCCATCGCAGGGTACAAAACTAAAGTAGCTACACTCGCTCCTGGCAGTTACTCTGAAAGCTTACACTTTTGCACAATATTGCATTGTACCCTACACAAGTTCCTCCAGAGTTTATAACCACAGGACTCAGGTATTTTGAATCTTTTCCTCCAGATCCATTTCCCTTCTTGTGCCTCCACCCCTTACAATAAAAGCTCATCTAGAAAGCAACTTTAACTTACAAATTAAAAAAACAACCAATCAACCCCCCCCAAACACACCCAACAAAAAAACCCCACTACTACATCAAGACATAGCAACCTGTTTTTACACTCTTTAAAGCCCCTTAAGCTCTTCATGAGAGGTAAGCTATTGTGATGCCGTCTCTAAAAGCAGTACTTTCAGTCTGCATTGGAAGAGATACGGTTTTACTGATGAACGTTCTCAGCCTGATTTTATAAAATCTAAAGCAAATAAAACTGTACCTTTTATTTAAAATAAGCCATACAAAGCTTGCATTATAGTTTGTCAAAAAGGCATCTCCAAGACTTAACACACTCATGGTGAATCAGACATCCTTAAAAACAAAGCACATTTGACAAAAGCAGGAATAAATAGCATCTAGGTACCTCAGCAGGTCAACATAACAACAAAAAAAAACTAGGTAAGAAACATTTAGATCATGTTGACTAAGCGTATTTTTCCCCAAACAGCATTCCATTGTGAGCTTGCTTAATCTGATGATGAACTAAATCGATCTGGTTTTAATTTCTGCAACCAATTTGTTTTCTAAACTATGCATACCCAGTTGCATAAACAAATCTTGATTATAGTCACAAAAGCAGGTGCCTCAGTTTCTATTGTAACTAGCCATTTCCAACTTTCATTTGCTCAGGCTTTTTTTTTTTTTCTTCTTCTTGCCACATGCTAGAATCTAACTATCAGAAACAAAGGCCATAGATAATAAAATTGTGTGGAAAAAAATGGGGAAATGAAAGTGTCACCCACAACACACTTTAGTCTTGTACCAACATAGAAAAAAAAACAAACCCTCAGGGACCTATCTATAAAACAGAAATAAGACACCTGCAGGAACACATCACTACTTTCTAAAAGAAATTGCATCACTTAATTATTAATTTTAGCTTTATTTTATGTGTACATTTGTACATTTTGATCAGGTTCACAAAATGTAAAACTTTTGTTATCAGAGTATTTCACACAGAAGTGGACATACAGCTTTATGATTACTTATTTCTAAACACATGCAATAAGCTATGTGAAGTTTATGAAAATATTTTAACAGAAACTTTTAACCAAATAAATGAGCATAAGAAATTACGTTTGACTTGTAAATTCTGTATATAAGCTACTACAAAACATTCCCTATCAAAAAAAAAAGATAAAAACTACTTAAATGCTCTTGAAACCGTACAAGTGGCCAAGTGTTCCACTGTGCCTCCGTTCTAAAGCATGCAAGTAGAAATTGTGCAGTAAAAAGTTTTACTTTAAATAATTTTCCAACTGTTATTGCTGCTTTTCAAAGAACTTGAAAGCATACAGTGAAAACTTTGAACTAAACAAAGAGCCAAGTGGATGTATTTAGACTAATATTGCAATTAAAATGCAGAACTACAAAAGTTTCTCAAAATGCTGTGGGTTTTTTTATATGTACACAGAGAACTGTACACAAACATGGAAATAAAAAAGTTGCTTAAAAAAGAAAGATAATAGTATACAGTATTTACAGGTTAAATGTCACCTATTAAAGTCCTATGTTGTTTTTTTTTTTTAACTGGAGCTGAACTGTTACATGAACATGCAGTACATCCACAACTCAAAGTGAACACTTTTTTTGCAGTGTAATACAGTCCTGTACAAAGCATAAATCAACTACACATTAAATCACTCTTCTCCATCACTGCTCTTGTACCTTTGAACCTCATAACAATGCCTAGGTCACAATCCTTTAGCTTAGGTAGCTTCATCAAGTGAAAACATGAACATTTATTTCTAATACAAATTTGTAGAACGTGCTCTATCCACAAGATACTTGGTGGAGAGATATTAAACACTAGATGGTACACAATGCAGCACAAGTCATGCTCGATGAAAACACACCATTGGAGAGGGCACAATTTTGTCAGTGGACTAATGGATACTTTTTGCCTTTTTCATTTTTAAATATTTTCAACTTCCCTTTTTCCTCTCCCCCTTATTTGCTCAGCCAAACCCAAATTATTATAATACTGACTATTTGTAAAGCTTATAGTACAATTGTTACAGTCATTAATACAGATGTCAAATACTGTAGCCTTTTTCTAACTGTAAAACAGGTATCTATCTTTAGTGGTTTCTGTAAGCATTTCTGAAGAATTATGTGCTATTCATGCATTGCCACAGTCAAAAGTTTAGTTACATAGATACCCAATTATCCTCTAAAACCCCAAAATATTAAGGACCTTCAAAACTTCATTATCTGTATAAAAGTTAAGCATTTCAGACAAGTAAAAACCTTCAGCCAAGTAATTTTAAAAGGTTTTAGATTTTTAGCACTGATGGCCTCATCAAAATACCTTATACTGACGGATAATCCAGAAACAGATTTACAATGGTGATATAAAATACTTGTATTAAACTTAAAAAGCTAGATCTCAGATCAAAAGGAATGCCATTTACATCAATCACTATTTATTTTATTGAAAATATCTTCAGTATTTACTTTGCCTTACAGATGTTTGGTTTTTTTCAATTCACACAAGCAGCACAAAAGGACATACTATCCATTCCCTTTAACAGCTGACAAATCTTAGTAGCATTCACGCAGCAACTTCTTAAAGCATTCAGTAACCACAAGATGAACAATTAGAAGTGGAAAAAAAGTGTGTTCCTGAAAGAAAGTCCTTCTTTACATCTTTAGAGTATAATTGTTTTTACATCTGCTACACTGAGAGAACACCCTAAGCAGTAACGTATCTTTGCAGACTTTGAGATATCTTTGTGATCACATTTAAAAACTTAATGCAGAAATTTATTTCAAGTATAAACCTAGGCACAAGCGTGGGAAACAGCACGCTCACAATCCTTCTCACTTAAAAGGTATCAAATGGTCTGTACTCAGGTTAAAGTCTACATTCTATGAGAACTCCATTTTCACAAAAAGTTGAGCAGTTAAGTACACGAACTACTGCAGCCCAGCTGAAGATTTCATTGCTGTAACCCAGTACAAAATACTTTTCCCAGTCATCTTAAAGGTTGTGGTGGTATGACCAAAGTGTGACCAAAAGGTTGACTTTTAACCCAATACAGGGTTTTCAGCTGCATTAAATTCACCTGTACACAAAGACCACTTATTCCTTCTGAAGTAACAAAAGACCTTTCCTTTCAAGGTCTTTTCACCTTGACATGCACACAAACTAGATGTCAAAAAAAAAAAAAAAAAGAAATAATTCAAAAAGTATTCTATCAACATGCTGATGCACTTGCATGTTAAAATCTTGTAGCACTCAAAGTCACGTTTGAGCACTTATATATATGTAGCACTCCATTATAGCTTATGAACAAAATTCAGAATTTAATTTTATCTCAAATTGCTTGGAATTAGATCAGGTTTCAGCTGTCATTGTAACAACCAATCTCCACACTTTACCTCCTTGACTGAAATACACATATGATGAAAAAATATATTTCCAGAAACAGAAGAGAAACTGAAAAGATTCTCATGCTCACAGTTGTTTTTCTAATCCTTATTAGAGCCACATACTTTTTTTTTTTTGGTCCTAACTGATTCATCCACACTTTGTTACACCTAAATAAGGTAATTATTTGGAAGAATTTTCTCCTAAAATATAGCTGGGATTTTTGAGTCAAAACATTTTTTTTATCATACTGATAAATTGGAAGTGTGTGGAATGTTTAACTCTTTAACAACAGCAGCTTCTAACTAGGCAGCAGAAGCTTCTTCACATTAAATGGTATATTCAGTATTCCCCCCCACCTAGAAAGATTAAATTGTGTGGTTGTATTATTTGTTCTTTACTAGAAATTAAACATTAACAATGCACAGAATGTGCCAAGTGAAACAATGCAGAGACAGGCAGAGCTATCTGAAGACAGCGCTAAAATATCCTGTGTGGACATCTGCACAACACTGTATTGTCCAAAAGGAACGGAGTACCATCAGTGCCATTCACGCACAAGATAGCTTTGTGGCCTAACAGCAAGAGGGAAAAAAAATGTTATCTGAAGTAATTTTCTTTTTCTTAGACAAGTTATTTCAATTGTTACTGTGTGTAAGGTATAGAAGACACCCAAAAACATCACTCATGCATATATATATACACACACATATATATTTGCATATGCTGCACTTTGACTAGAGCACCTCATGTTTATAACAATGCTGTTCCCAAGGATGCGGAATGAAACTGAAGTTTCACAGACATAAGGCCACTTACTCACAGTTCCTTTTGCTGCTGGAGTTATTATGCAGTAAGTTCATGCTACAATCAAAAAATACTTCATGGACAAACTACTCACAATCAATAGTTAAAAACAATTTTCTATCAGATATACAACTTTGTCTCTGTTAAGACACTTAGGCATTATATTATCTGCCTATTCATTGCTGCCAGGCAATAATGCCATATAAAGCAGAGACAACTAAGCACCTAATAATGTTTTCAAAGTGATTACAATGATCTATGCACTAAGAATTATTTGGAGGAAGGTAACTTTAGCTCTGGAAAGATGCTTCCTTGTCAAAGGAGCAAAGTTACCATGGCAACAATTTCATTGGCACTGCAATTAAAACAAAGAACGAAGTTCATCAACTAAAATTTTGTATATGCATTTCATTAGTTAGCAGTCGCCTGTTAATAGTTTAATTTCATGAAAGACAGTAGCCATTGATGGGCAGTAATCTCATAAAATAAATAAGAATCAAGATGCTCAAGGAAATTTGGGAACTGGGAAGGAGCTTAAGTGTGAGGTAAAGTCATGAGACAATCTAAATTACTGAATACAGTGCTTCATGAAACCATTGGGTTTGACCTAGACAAGCATTTCCAAGTTGTCAAACAGAAATGTTTTAATGTCCACTGAGTAAGACATTATATCAAATAACCCAATTAATTAGAAATAGTAAAGACAGAACAAGAATTAAGATACAGTATTTTTTTTTAAATCCTCTCCCCTAAAAATACATGTAACAAGGCACATTAGGAGAAATATCTTCAATTATTTTATTATTCAATTTTAAATACCTGAAACCAGTTTTCTCATTATTTAAGAGAAAGAGGAGAAGTTTAAATTGCCTTTTACAGATGTAATTTCGTTGTCTGCTAAAGTGCAATGATTCTTATACCAGAAAGTATCAGCAGAAAGCAAAAAACAAGACAAAAAACGCAAACCATGAAAAATAAATAAGTTTTTTAAGACATTCACAAAACTGAGAATACATGTATTCAGCCACATTTTAAAGCAATTCAAAGCCAAAAATATAACACTGAAAAGGTTTATAAACTTGTATTTTACCTTGTTCCCGGCAAAGCCCATAACTTCATACATTTTCCAAACAAGACTTAAATACTTTTAAAGAAAAAAAAATAATACTAGCATTCTTAGCACTTAAAAAACCCCACAGACAGTTTGTGGGGTAAAATAAAGGCAGACAGGTTAATTCACCGTAATATTTTGAAACACTAAGCAATACAGATGGATTGTAAGTTATATTTTAAACACATTATTTTATCTGTGCAGTAGATGCCAGTGGTTTCAACAGTCCTGAAAGCATTTTTGACATCTGAACAGCAAAACCTTGGAGAAATTTACTCCTGTCGGCATTAAAAGCTGACTGCTGGAAAGCATTCAGTTAAGGAAAGATGTAAAAGACTCTTTATTCCTCACACAGAACTTTGTGCCCTTTAAATTTTGCATTTAATAAATAATTAATAATTAGACTTAAAATTTCTGTTCCCTCCAAAACATTCACGTTTAAGACATTTCACATGCACAACACTACTGTCCCTTCTAAACTAGAAAATCACAAACCCTATAGAAAGCTAAGTGTTTGAAAGTTCTAGGCATCTTAAACTTCCCAAAGATACAAAGTGTTCAGAAACAAGGTAGTAAATACATTAACACCGCCCCACTTCCAAACTTTTGGAGTACAGTAACTATTTCATTAAACTCAACATTTTTGTTCAGTAGAAAACCTGTGTATCATTTTCTTATCCCTTTCCATTTTCCTCATAGGAGTATTCTCTTAAAGTCTGTTATATTTGTGTGTTCTTTAAAGAATACATGTAGGGTTGAGAGTCTTATCAGTGCTCAAATAAATATAGGGAGCTTATTTGCAAGAAGTAGCCTTTCCAAGGTTTTCAGGAGGGCTGGTAACCATCTGTACATCTAAGACAAAATAATTTCAAGGAAAGCATCAATTCGAGATTCGTTTGTGCATACACAACAGATTGTACTTAGTAACCCTCATATAGTCTCCTTAAACTACTGATTTCTGACAAGCTAACACCGTGAGGAAATGATGCAGTGAGCTGCCACCACATAGTGCCAATGACATCAGGGTTGTTAAAGCTGTGGTTCTGAAACCCCATCAATATTAATCTACACTTCAAAAGAGACCGACCAGTTGTTTTGGATGCTGAATAAGAATATTCAGCATTCAAAGATATTCTGGTAATACAAAAGACAGTTATTTTGCTATTTTATCTGAATTCAAGTAGAGTGTATGTTCCCAGCTTTCTTCTACAATTACAATTTCAAAGCTTACCCAACCAACAGTTAAGAATTCAAGTCCCAAATTTGGCACGTACAGCAGGAGCGTCCCTTTATTTTATTACAACACTGTTAAGAACAATGATCCCATAGCCAAGCATTAACCTGACTGGCAGCTATTCAAGGTGCTTTACCTCAGCTTCGCACACATGGATTGCACCTTGCCTATGACTGAGGCACGTAAGGCGCAGTGCAGCAGTACAGCAGTTCAGACACTAGAGGACAGGCTCTTCATTTGACTGAACCTCTAGATGTGTAGTGCAGGTTCCACATGCTTCCTTTCTCTGAGAGTAGAATTCAAGTTCGTAAGCTGGTGAATCCACTTCCAGGAAGCTTTTCTTCAGATTAAAAATTTCCTTAAACTAGCTGATTTTTTTTCCCCTTCTATATAAGTCTCAAAGCGTTGCAAGAATTCTTGAAAATGAGATAATTAATGTCAGTACTGTCTGTCCAACACCAAAGACAAGAGCTTCTAAGGGAGCCATATTCTTTCCTGCTACTCTGTAAATTCCAGCTACTGCAGCACCTAAGGATCACAAGAAAACAATGATCAAATCACAGAAAAAGCCAAGGATTAAATAGATGACAAATTATTTAGTGTCTACGCATGAGCTATTTATAGAACATCACCAAACACTATATTACTTCATAGCATTACAAAATTATTAGCCTTGCTTGTATTTTTCTACTTATGAAAGTCCTTCAGGAATTATTTTCTCAACTGAACAAGATTAACTTTTGCAACAACACTTTAAGAAAATTGACTCTTGACAATTCCCTGTAGACATCCTCAAATTTTTTTTTCACATTTTTGCTTTCTGCTGATTTGAAAAAGTATCAAAAGTCCTCTAAAAAGTGACTGAGTCTGAAGGGTGGTTTAATAGTGCTTGTATAGGCAGGGAGAATACAACAACAGTAAAACTGCTAGTGTCTGAAATATAACTGTAGATACACATCTATCAGCTTCACTTAATAGTTCAGTTGAATAACATGGTCATATTGTGTCAGTTTAGTTTTGACTTAAACTACCAAATTGTAAACAATTGTGTACCAAATCAAGCAGAACATGAAAAGATCGAAGTATTGCATTGTTATCCTTGAATGTGTATGAGAGGAAATTTTTCACCAATGATTAGATTTTGAGCTATAACACATTAAAAATTAAGAGAGCATGTTTCTTGTACAGTTGTGTACAAATTCCCATTTTAAGTATAACATCAAATGGCCAAGATAAATCAGAAACAAAGTACTGCACTGTAAACAAAGCCAGGTGCTGATAACTCCCTTCACCTGTCTTTCACATACTGAATTTATCACATGCATTTGAAGAACAAAAGTCAGAGCAAATGTATAGCTGTGATGTCTTGGAGCAAATGCCTGAGAAGAAGTCCTTGTATCAATCAGTCAAGAAAACCCATAGTAATGATGAATAACATTTTCTGCTCAAACAACTTCTGAGTCTTTTAAGGATATTAAAATGCTCATTCAAAACAAACAGGCTGGTATTTAGTTGTGCCTATAGGTAAAAAATGTACTCAATCCGAACCTCAAAAGTTTACCTAGAATGAAGCTTTCATTTAATACCTTCTGAACCAGTATTTTCTACATGGTGCTTGCTTTCCTTGCTCAAACAACAAGCATTAAGTTTATTGCCCTTTATTTCAGAATGAATTAATTTTTCCTGAAGACCAAAACTCAAAATTTAATTATAGACCTTCAATATCTATGGGCTCAGGTGCTATCTAATCATAATTAAGTGCTTCCAGAGATCCCAGAGCTCAAAGAAAACTGAAAAGACACCACATTTTTTTAAATAATAGGCAAGAGTTTAAAAAATTTGGAATTTTCATGGTTTTGCACAGTCACTAACAGGAGTCGTCTGCTGAAGTGATTAAGAAAACCCATTAGTGACACGGAAATACATCAAATCCCAACAGATTTTTCGAAAGTACAATCTGTATCTGAATCATCTGACATTTTAAAAAAGTAACACCTCATTTTTACAAAAATTTTAGGAAGAGTAGAATTCACTAGTAATTGTGGCCACAACAGTATTCACAAACATTGTTAATCAGACTGTTAGTTAAGTTTGGTTTATTTTTATTTTTTTTCAAATCATAAATTATATTTTGTCAGAAATATCTCGCCAGAAGGCTAGCCTTATGGTATTTCACTCAGCTACCTTGCATAAGCTTTTCCATTTGTTCCTTAACTATCTGCTGTCAAAATATGAAAGAAATCCTCTAGACTGAGCCCAGTACTGACACTAAAATTATTTTGATGATTGAACTCTCAAAGTGAATTCAAATCAGTCAAATTGGGATACCTGAATTTGATGCTATTAGTTAATCAATAACAGAAAATTTTGGCTTCTTGAGAATATATTAAGATATTCCAGAAAATATCAATAATAAACACATTAAAATTTGGTCATTTGCTAATTATGTATTCACACTCATCAAATAAGAGTGTGCAACACAACGTAACGTATAACCCAGCACAAGTGGTACAGAGACAAAGTACACTACAATAGGCTGCCAATGAGGACAATGAGAATATGTCACCAAAAAGGAGTGTGCTTGGGGAGAGCAGGAAGAACAGACCCTTCTGGATGAAATACAGCTAAAATCTTTGTCTCAAACTGCCTGATATTTTTCTGTTCTTCATTAGTTTGATTTTTTTTTTTTTTTACAGTATCCACTGCTATTTAGTACTTTCTTAATACCTTTTTTTGTAACTATTGAGTTCTGTGATTTTTCAAAGCCTAGAAACTGAGGTGTTTCCTGCTTTTCCATATGCTGGTAAAAAGATCCCAGTAGGACAGAAAGTTTGAAAGATCTACCTGAGCAAAATTCAACTTGCATTATTTAATAACCTATACTGCATTCATTCACCTACACAAACCATGCAGAGGACTGGAAATACAGAATAGAAATTGAAGTCAGTTTGCTTTTCAGTTTCTTAAGCACTGGACCAGACATATCCAAGTAACTAAATACTTCAACATGCATTGCAGTTTGCAGCACAAGAGCTATTAAAAATCCTCTTTAATATTTTATCACTATAATTTGTCTTCAGAATCTCCCAACAGGAAGTCTGTCAGCATGAAACAACCCAGTGCTGTCCAGAAACAAAAATACCTGAAAGTAAAAGAATTTGGCTAACCAAGTTGCAACGTTCTGTGCAAAACCTTTGGGAACAGCATAACAAATCCACAGTCTAAGCATGGAGAAATTCTCCGGGAAATTTGCACATAAACAGTACTACTTACTTGCTAAATGTTTTGACCTGCAAAACTGGATGACAAAAATACAACTGTGTTGCTCTTCTTTTTATGCATAGATAAAAGACACAAAGTATTTTTTCATTTGAGAAACACTGAACCTGAACCTTCTCCACCACAGAATACAGTAACAGTCTCTGCTGGGATATTCTAGCATATTTCCTATCTTCAGTTCTTCAAATATGCTCATATGCATGATTGACCTTGTAGCAGGGCCACTGCCATTTTAATCATAGGACAAATATCAACATAACATGTAATGTAAGGTGCTCAACTGGTTCTTCCTCGCCTTAGCAAAAAAGAGTAGTTATACCAAACTATACTGTGTTCAATGATGGAAATTCTAGGCTGAGAAATATATAGCTATTAAAATAACATTTTGAGTGAAATCACAAAACTTTTCATTAAATTTGCGTTTTTATTTAACCTCGAATATCAGCAGGCAAGAAGGACTTTCACGCATGTGTTGAAAGCTGAAGTGATACCACTATTCTGATAATCTAGGCAGCACACAGAAATAGGGAATGAAAGGCAGGAAGCCTTGCCTACAGACTATATGGTGATTGCCAGATTTGCAGTTCTTTATCCTCAAAGGCCTTTCGAGTTAGACCATCTTGTCAACACCACTGAGGATCTTAGGGCAGAAACTACTGCTGAGATTTTAACATTAAGAACACCTTACCCTCATTGTTTCAGACAACTAAGCACAAGCTTCTTTCTTGCAAAAAATAACATTCACTGTTTCTCCCTCCCCTCCCTCCAGAGAAAACTCACCATGCTCCTATTTGCTTAGAAAAGCTACTGTAGACTTATAAAGTTATAACTTAGAAATAAAATTAAATAAATGTAGCTGGATATGATAAAGCCAAAGACTGAATAAAGTGTCCTACTGATCTTATGGCATATATTTCAGTATTGACACAGACAACAGAATTTCTTTGGAAACGTGGAAAACAGTATCTGATACCAGTAACTCTAGATGAAAACAGCTAAGCAGCATTTCCTCAAAAGACTCTTGGCAACATCACTTGTGTGCCATATTTGGTCAGGTGTAACACTTCTGCACTTTACCGCATAAAATACTCCTCCCTTCTCCAATGTTAAAATGATAAGTACAGATTTTAACTATAGCTCTGTGAACCTTTCAGCACGTTGGTTTAACAGAGAAATGGTTAGCATCTTATCTGTGGATACAACAAGAAATAGTGTCTAAAATGTATCTTGAGCAGCGGGTGTTAGAGTAACACCGTAAGAAACTCTTGTAACAGATGCCCTGGCCAACAAGCATTTTACCTAGAACAGCATAGCTTAATTTTTTTCAGGGAAAAAAAAAAACTCTAATGGCATTCCTCCCTCTTTCCTTTCTACCTCAAAGTAGAAAGTAACATTATGGCAAAGCCAAGACTGGAAAGATCTTTCAAATCCATTAAACAAGCGTAACTTCTCAAAACAAACAAGAAACAAATTTTCTTAGCTGTAAATCACTACCTACATCGCAGCTTTATTTCTTTTAAAAGAGGTACATCCTATCCATGGTGCAATTTAAAAACCTCCAGCAGTCCCAAGGAACCGAGCAGGAAGTCAGACTTGCAACCAATGGAATCAGAACCTCATTTTATGGCTTTAAGGCTACTAAGAGGGGATCTTGATCAGAAACCTTGCCAAAAAAAAAAAAAAAAACCCCAAACAAAAACAAAAAACAAAAAAAAAACCAACCAAAAAACAAAACAAACAAACAAACAAACAAAAAAACCCCCACCAAAACAAAACACCGCCAACCTGCAACAAGCATGGTAGGGCAGGACTGCTCTTCTTGATCCCAAAAATATATTACTTGCTCAGCACACATCTTCTGAATAGCTTGGCAGCCAATGTTCCCAAAATGAAAGAGTTAGGATAATTTCTAAACTCCTCTAACAATTTACAGTATTTTATCTTTACACAATAGAAGAGCAACTCAGCTGTCATTATCATAACAATAGCTATATAACTAAGGCAAAGTCTTTAATAAACAATTAACAGATCACTAAGAAAAAGGGTTTTTTTTCTCTTTAGAAGTTAGCTGTAAAATGAGAAGAAAAAAACCAAAACAAAAGACAGACTTACTGGTTATCATTGCTCCAGTTATAGAACCCAGAAATCCAATGCTGACCACAATGACAGAGATCAACCTCCCCTGCCTATGCCTCTGCAGCATCACAAACATTAACACTCCCACAGCACCATGGACAAAGAGAGAGGAGAAGAGAGCCCAGAGGAAAACCCAGTACCACATCTCTGAAAGAAAGCAGCCAAATAAAGGGTTAATACTTCTGAGACAATAACTTGATAAGTAAGAAACTTTAAAACATTGCAGGCAATCAGCAGTGAGATAAAAGCAATACTAATTTCAGTCTTAAATGGAACCAGTGTGACAACACCAGCATATGCCCAAGACATTTTCCCCCTTTTGGCAGTCTAGCAAAAAGGAACAACTAATATGCTAAAAAAATTGTAAAAAAGATTCTGGCACAATTCTTGATTCAGATGTATTATTACAAGAAGTCCATAATTCTTTTAGTGGTTTCTTTAAACAACATTCATTGCAATTTCCTACTAAGGTAACTACTACTGCTGCACTGTAGAACGATATATTACCTGAAACAAAGACTGAACCAGGAAAAAAAATCAAGAATTGTGGGGGTTTTTGTTGGTGGGTTTGTTTTTTTTGTTGTTGTTTTGGGGTTTTTTGTGTGTGCATTTTTTGTTTTTCTATTTTTAACAAGAAGAGGTAACATCAAATGGGAAAAACTGAGATTAAAGACTTCAGTTATCTACCTGGGAGCTGTAACAGTGTTCCATTGAATTAGCTTCAAAGGCAAAAATAAAAACACTACAATTTTAAGAAGAAATTTTAACACGTCTAACTCCTTGCTTCTAATTGCTTATAACAGAACTTCATAGAGACAGGTAGTTACTATAGTTTAAATTACTAAGCAAGGACAAGAGATCATGAGAATATGCAGAGTACAAACATTTTTCTGAAGAATGCCAGATGTGATCACTACCTGCAAAGAAAAGAGCAGGGACCAACAATGAAGCTACATAAGAATTAAAGAAACTTGGTGGTAATTTTCTAAAAACATTTACTATAACTCAAAAAGGAGAGGAAATACAATAAAAGGGAATTTTTAAGTCAGTTACAGCGAGTGTATCTCATCACAGAATTCAGCAAAGCGGGGCACATTTTCCTGATTGATGTAATCCCATGAAACTGTCATTAATTCAGAGCTTTTGCTGCAATTTCCCCTCAAAAAAATAATACCGCTTCCTTCCAAACAACTTACTGTTTATGAGGGGAGCCTGTATTATTGCAGCTTGACACACATCAGTCATTTGAGCAGAAATATGACCAATCAGCTAAACTTAAAAATACTTAGCAGCTGAAAAAAAACATACTGTGAAAGGATGCTGAGAAAGAATGCTTGCTAGACAATAATCAGTCCTTTGAGTACAATGTCAATATTGTATGTATACCCATAGCACAAATACAGCTCAAACTTTTCAATTTAGCAGTACTGTGAAAGTAGACACAACCCTTCCCCTTTCATACAGGCATAAAAGGCAAACTATGTCACAGGACTTACAACTCTCTAATCAAAATGCTCTCCTAGGAGAGCAACAAGGAAGGTGGGTGGTAAATCTATAATCAATTAATACTAACAGCTGTAGTTCAAGATGTAACTTCTCCTTCTGAGTGTGTGGATATATATACACATATATATATTGAGGGTGGCTCTAAGCATCTCTCCTCAGATCCTCCATCCTTTCATCCCTGGCCCCAAGTTGGGTCTCAAAAATCTTTGCAAAAGGATAATGAGCACAGTACTGTTCTACTACATGTTAAATCATTCTCAGAAGGTACTGTGACAGAACAGTGGCAAGAGTGCCAAGTAGTCACTCTATAAATACCAGACAAAACTCCTTACTAACATTACGAAAGATTGACGGATTGGTGATCTAATCTGCCACGGTCATGGATAGTTTGGAAGGAAAATCTCTCCTGCAGACCTAACAGGCCTTTACTAGCCTGTAGTAATAGCCTCTGTCCATTACTAGCACAACTTGGGTGTTCTGATTGTTTTTTTTCTAGCAGAAGCAAATAAGCAAGGAGAGTAACCAAAGGATCTATCAATACAGAGCCTGGCAGCTCTGCTAGATGTACATGGGTAAATAAACCTTAGGAGATAGGAAAGTTTACTTTCCTGCAAATGTAAATCACACACAACTTTGGGCAGGAAAACCCTATTAGGAAGGAACACTTTCATTCTTCTAGCATACATCAGAAGAGCTACCAGGGAAGGCCCTTTCATTGAAAAATGTCACAAAACCAGATTGCTAACAGCTCAAAACACTATTCTATCAAATTGATAATTTGCCTTGTTCGCCAGTAAATACTGTAGTGGAGATGCTACTTATTTTCTGGACACAGCACCCTTCCCTGCAATGAAGTCGTCACACAATTTTCATTGCACTCAGATCATACTGATATGCAAAATACACAGTAAAAAAACATGGATCATGAGGAGAGAGTGCCGAAGAGACCTGGATCATGAGGACAGAGTGCCAACTATGTTCTTGAGCCAAACTTAATTTCTCTCAACTAAGATGGAAGCAGGAGATGAAACAACTACCAAGAAAAAGTGAGGAGTTCTTGCAGTATTACTAAAGACAACCTGATACTGCAGTGACAGACTATCAGAATACATATTTCAAACCTGCAGTTGAAGAAAATGCTTGGTTCTTATGTAAGGTTACATGACAACTGCAGGCTTCCAAGATTGCCAAACACTCCATAACTATGCCACCGGTGTATTGATTAGTACTATCCCATTATCTGTTCCACAGTCTAAAAACAAACTTATGAAATCAGTTGATACCTGCCTGAATTCAGTATCCACATTTCAGAAAACTGCATTAGAAGGGGAGCAAACCTGTCCCCATTTAACATGAAGCCCAAGAACAGAAGACTTGTTTCAGGTGAGAGGAGACCCGCAATTCTGGCAGCCTGTTCAGCAGACAGCTATTCTGAAGTGAACGGCCAATACGTAGACATGTTCTGGGGAGGAAAAGCAAAGCTCTTGATATTGTCTCTGTACAAGTATCTGAGGGACAGTTCTAGGACACTGAAAGCTGCACTTTCATTCCCTCTTAAAACACCGTCGCAGCTGAAAAGCTTGAAACTGGACCAAGAAAGCGTGTTGGAATCTGAGTTGGACACTGTCATTCCCTGTAATTGCCACAGGGTTTACCAGGGACTGCATTACCCTCTAGAAAAATCAACATTTGTGTCATCGTCAGCTCTCACCAGGTAGAAAAGGAAACTGATTTCCAGTCTTAGGAAGACTTATTAGGATGACTGTATTTTCAGAAGAAAAGGAAAGACTAACTACTCCCCCGTAACTAAGAAACCAAAAATATTTACAAACCCTTACACAACAAAATAGCTGCCTAGAGAGCAACTATCTTAGGTCTTATTTACATTCCAAATAAGGCTCAAGGAAAATCAGCATCACCCCTCACTTTATATTTAGGGCAGGAGATATGAGAATAGAACCAGCCCCAAATGTCCTGTTGGATAAATGAATATAAGCTCGAGTTCTTTGGCACATGTTTTCTTCTACTCCTTAAAAGCAACACACATACTGAATGCATTCAAAGAGAAATTAGAGAACATTTGGAAATATTCCTTGCTCTGCACAAATGCAGCTGTCACATTTAAAGAAACCAGCTATAAACCACCACTTCTTAGAGGCTTAGGTTTCCAAGTCAATAGCATTATGAAGTCAGTGTCACAAGAAATACAGGTAGCGTTACACATACCTGCAATAATCCAGTACCTTCTTATTATAAATTATTCATATAGGTGTTCACTTAAGAACAGTCAGAGGGGAGAGAGGGAACACCTTCATCGCCAACTGAAGAGGGGAGGAAGGACCAAAAATTTGTTTATTTGGGAATGAGACAGAAGGGGGAAGTGACAGATGTGAACAGAAGGGTTAGGGACATAAGCCTGTGACAGTCCGGCTGGCAGAAGGCAGGCGGCAGGGTGAGGGCTGGTTAACTGTCTTTATCCTGTAACCAGGCAAATTACTTATAGATCAGCTTCTATTTGGAGTTGCTTTTTATTTGGGTAACTCCATGAAGTACATATGTTCTAGATTATCCATTCTCCACCAATTTATATATCTAAATTTGTTAAATGGAAGCAGCTGAAAAGCTATTATTTGCTAACTTATTAGACAGAGTTATAAGAAGAGAGACTAGTGGAATATTTTTGTGTATTCCTCCCCTTGATAAAGATTCTCACCTGCTGCAACAAGAACTAGATTTTAAAAGGGAAGGAAGAGACAAGTCTCCCTGAACAGCAAACAAAGTACAGTTCTGCCACTTTGTCTTGTGGATGGAACTATTCTAGTATCAAGTACCAAGATATCTCTTATTTTCTGGAGATTCGTTATTTAGTTTTCCTTTTTTTTTTCCTAATGGTTGGTATTATCAAGGAACAGGCAATAATTTCTATTGTTGCATCCTGATACAAAATAAAGAAAAGGGAATAATCACACTACTCTAACAAATATTCTGGGATGATAGCTTACCTAATTGTCATATGACAGTAGCATTTTAAAATGTGATATTAAAGAAACTGAGAACTTGATCACGCAAAGCCTTTTAATCATCGATTGTGATCATACCTTTCTATCGCAAAGTTGGCTTTTCTAGCAAGGGACTTAATGAAACACAGCAACTATTTGCCATAAAACTTACACAACATACAAAATTGGAGCCATTTATAATCATAATTTATAAACCTTTCATCACAGTCATCTTTGTCATGTTAAAGTAGTCGTTAAAATACCTGAAAGATCTGTAATTCAGAGAATTGTATCAATTGACTATTTAGATAAGTGTTTCCTGTTCTTCAGCTACAGACTACACACTTGATGAGTGACTGCATAATCAGAAATTCTTCTGAATACAAAAATTTCTTTAGATTCTTGAGTAGTCATCAGCCACATGATGTTAAATCACCACTTCACTTCATTGAAACATCACCCTAGTCCTAGAAGCTTAAATGGGACAAATCTCTTTTGACTACCTTCCATAGGAAAGGCAGCAAGAGTCATCTTCTCTTATCCTCCTTTATTCATCCCTTTTTATGCCTGATAGTTCAACACACTCAGTTACTTACTTCTGCTCATTAATCAGGTGAGACTGAGTAAGCTCTTTAACATGGATGGATGGGGTAAGGAGGACAGCCAAGCTTTTAAGCAAACTGGAGGAGGCTTCAAGCTCTGCAAACCTGGAGGACAACTTAGTCATTCTTATCCAGACAGGTTGAGGGTAAACAACTTAACATACAGGAACTTCTACCGGAAGAGTTTGAGGTTTGCTAAAATTCAGTATCATCCAACTCCAGAATCATGATGAGAGAGGACCCTCAGGAAAAAAAAAGTGTGCCAGAGTAACAAGGAAGCAAAGAATGGGTTGAGGGTAACCCAAAAGATGCCACTAGAAAACCGAGAAAGAGAATGTGGACCTCTGGACACAAGTGGTCAAGACTCTGCTTATTCAAAAATAACTGAGTAGTTGAAAGATTTGCAACATATCTAAGGAGGAAGCGAGACTGAAGTGTCTTAAGAACAGGCTGCTACAAAAACAACTTATGTCCTATATACTGATTCATACTTGTAGATGTGTATACACTTACCTACACGATCATCATTACTACCGCAATAAAAAAGCAGGCTGTCAAAAAAATTCAGGTCTTTGTTTAGCTGTACTAATTAGCTTACTCTCTTGAGGATGAGCTACACCTATGGAGTACTTTGCTGGTATGGTAATAATGATTTAATTGACAGAGAGCTCCAAATACCAACCTAGCCTCAGTTTATTTAGTCATGTCCTCACAGGGCTACCCTAAAGAGCCATGACTAAAACAAAACTTTAGAAAAACCTCCCAGCTTCCTTTGCTTGACCCTAAGAAAGTTTCAAGAGTTTACTTTCAGTGTATCCAAATTATTTTAAGTAGCCAAAACGCAACTTCTTTGTACCAAAACTCCACAACTGCCAAAGGAATGCACTGACAGGGAACTAGGGAAGATTACTTAGTAGCTTACAAGCACAGTTACATCCCATCTATTGCGTAGACGCCACAGCTTTTCTAATGAGGACAACCGAGATCCATCTTTCTGGATTATTTAAAATTCTCAGTCGTTAACCACTATCTTAAATCTTGTCTTCAGTTCATGTTCCTTTCCACTGGTTTTACTTGGGCGGGGATTTTTTCTACCAGAAAAGCTGCAAGGCTCACATAACTTGTAATTCATGCCCTATCACTCCAGTTCTAGGGTATTTCTTTATTAATTTAGGCATTTAGACATATCATAGATACCTTATTCTTATGTACTATATATGCACATCATACACATCACAGTGATGTGGGCATACACAATCTCAAAGATTAGATTTGACATTAGAAAAAGAGTTTTTAAAGCATGCTACAGTTTAGAATAACATTCATATCACTTCCAACTTATCAAAACTCAAAGTTGAACTCCATCAAGACCTTTATCTTGGGCAAATAAAAAAAATGCAAAGTCAACACAAAGTATATAAATCCTAACATTTTCAAATATCATTTATATATATGAACTTGATATCCTACTGCCACTCAGCTTCAGTAAACATGAAGTACTTAATCTTCAGCAGTTTTCTTTTCTACTAGTCCTTAGCTTGATTTGCCAGATGAATAACAATTGCCTATAATACTTCATATATCAAGACAGATTACTCCAAAAGAAAATATTTCTCCTGAGTTTCTCATCTAGGTACCCAGCCTACCACTATTAGTTACAGAGTTAAGTCAATCAGTAAGTATCTGCACTATCAATACAAAGATACAAATTTAAGCCAACAAGGTAGCGTATGTTGAAATTTGAATTAAGAAACTGCATAATGTTATATTCCTGTAGACTTATAAACTCAAATCACTCAGATTAAGAAATGCCAGTATATTATACCAGCAAATGTAACTCAGCTCAGATGTAATGTAACTTTACACAGATTCATAGAATGGTTTGGGTTGGAAGGGTCCTTAAAGATCAAGTTCCAACCCCCCTGCCATGGGCAGGGACCCCTCCCACCAGCCCAGGTTGCTCAAAGCCTCATCCAGCCTGGCCTTGAACCCCTCCAGGGATGGGGCATCCACAGCTTCTCTGGGCAACCTGGGACACTGCTTCCCCGCCCTCACAGGAAAAAATTTCTTCCTAAAATCTAATCTAAATCTGCTCTCTTTCAGCTTAAAACCATCACCCCATATCCTATCAGCACAGTCCCTGATCAAGAGTGCCTCCCCATCTCTCCTGTAGCTTCTTTTTAAGTAATGGCAGGCTGCTAGAAGGTCTCCCTGGAGCCTTTTCTCCTTCAGGCTGAACAACTCCAACTCTCTCAGCCTGTCCTCATATGGAAGGTGCTCCAACCCTCTGGCCATCCTTGTGGCTCTCCTCTGGACTCACTCCAACAGGTCCATGTCTTTCCTGTGCTGAGGACTCCAGAGCTGGACACAATACTCCAGGTGGGGGCTCAGGAGAGCAGAGTAGAGGGGGAGAATCACCTCCCTCAACCTGCTGGACACACTTTTTGATGCAGCCCAGGACACGGTTGGCCTTCTGGGCCACAAGTGCACATTTGCAGAATCATTAAGGTTAGAAAAAAACCTCAAGGATCATCAAGTCCA
>NW_010142981.1:0-43830 GCF_000699245.1 Pterocles gutturalis
GTCTCAGCTTAACCCAGGACACCTTGAAAGTCTGTGACACAGAAATTTAGCTCCAGAAGCAAGGCAGGTTGCCAGGTGTTGAGCTGAATGAATGGCCTCTTGCTTGCTGCAAGTGCCAAGGTGACTGTAATCAGCTGACAGGAAAAAGACTTTCAGTATGGTAGTGATCAACAGCGGAGTTGAAGCTATCTGTGCACTTTACTTCTTTAAACTGTCATGCTTTTCAGTGTTTTAAAATATTATTGATATTGTCTGATTCGTCAGCATTTTTAAACAAAATAAAAATGAGAGTCTGCTTTCTCTTATGGGTATGTTTTGGTTTTCTGTAGGTTTTTTTAATAATTCACAATAATTGTTTAGTTTCAGGTTGATAGTTAGTGTGCACATAGCACAAAATACAGACAACATGCAGTGGATAAAATCACTCTCTGAAAGACTTTCAGTGTAAAAAGATGACATACATATCAGTCATTTTATGTTTTCTGAGTTGCGGTTAGTGAAATGCATTGCACTAGCTACAATAACATTTCCTGCAAACATACAGTAAAAAAATAATGCATTTACATTTGTCCATGCATAATTGCATGAGTTTGTAGGTGAAAGACTTCCTACTAAAAGGCAAATGAATGAAAAATATGTGCCAAGATCCCTAGATTCTGCATCACTTCTGGGAATTTGTGCATTTTTGCAGGAGCTTCAGATACATTTACGTGAAGTTCAGATTTGAATCTGGACATACAATCTTTTGTACTATTCCTATGTTATTTTATGGTGTTCCCACAATTTCTGATGATTATTTCCTAGTTTCAGAGTTATCAGCCCTTTAAGATACATGATGTTGCTGAGATCCGTGTCCTATTGTTTTAGTCTGCTTGTTAGTGCAGGAAGACATGACTTGCAGTTGGTATTCAGCTCACATTCTCACGCTTTTCCTTGTACCACAAAGGCTTTGCTAGAGTGGCTTTTGTGCATGATGAAAGCTGCGTACCTGGAACATATTTTGCAGGAAGGGGTAAACTGCAGAGTCACCAAATCATGTAGCATACGGGACCCTGCCTGTAGCGACACATCTGTTTGTGATTTCACATGGATATTTAAGTAGCCATGTGGATGTAATGAATGCAAATAAATTAACTGTGCATAATAATATGCTTGCTAACACAGAAGGAAACAAGTTAAAATTTCATTTGTCATGCTGACCCACATATTTTTGCAATCCAAAGGAGCAAGGCTGGGTTTTTTTTGTTTCTCCGAGCAAGTGAGTAATTTTTTTTTTTCTTTTTGTAAATCGTATAATCATTCACCCTACAATAAGTAAGACAGATCTTTGTGCATGGAGGGGTACATTTTCAGAATATATTTACTCATTGACAATTTACATCATGAATAGCGGATACCAAATAAACTTGGTGTCGCCAATTGCAGGGTCATCTGCATCTGGCTAGGGATTTTGTTTCAGTTATATACTGTCACTACAGAAACACAGATAACAAAATGCACAGGAAAATGATGATTCAGTATTCTGTTGCAAACAGTACTTTCCCCTCAGCTGAATGCAAAGGCTGTGAATCCCTGTGCCTGAGAGCGCAATTGGTAGCATTAATTATGAGCACGGGGCAGAAGGTTTCATCTGCATTTGAAATTTGCCTCAGGGTAACAGGGCGGTATCAAACCCTTGTCCCTGGCTTCTGGGCATCTTTAATTACCTGCCTCCAAGTTTCTAACCACTGGGGCTCCCTCTCTGTTACCATGACAACATCCCTGCTGTCAGCATCCTGAACCTTTCTGTCTGTGCTCTGGTCACTTGGAAACCCATCCAAGTAGTTCAAGCCATATGGAAATAATGCAGAAATACAGAAAGGCGAATGCAGAAATGCATTCATTTTATCCCTTCCCCTCACAGGTCCTGGGAGGCAGGTGGCTGTGGGGAATCCTGCAGCATTGATGGGGACTGCTCGTGTACAAAAATCTGAATGGTTGCCTTGGTTGTCTTCCTGGATGACGAAACCTTCTCTCCATGACTTGTTAAATCTGTCAGGTTTCTAGTGAAGTACTGCCTGGGGAGTCAGTGAAAAAAAAACACAGTGGGAGGTGGGAGAGGGAGTAAAGAGGAGGCTGTGGAAGTGTCTGTCTGTCTGCTGCCAGCTGAGACCCCCTGCAGCACCTGGGGCTCCCGGTGACGGCTGTGGCTCTTTGCTTCTGCCCCGGGGCTGAGCAGGGTGAGGAGGGGGATGAGGGGAGAGCACTCAGGGCTGCCGTCCCAACAGGGCCCTCAGGACCCCCTGTGAAATCTGCTAGTCCTGAATGGTTCCTTCTGGCTTCTCCAGAGTGCAAGCCTGGGTGTGGGTCTCTGTTGCCTTCAGGGCTGCGCTCTTAAGTCTTGTGGGTCATAATGTATCGAGAGCATGGCAAGCAGTATGAAAGATCACTCTCTTTTCTGCTGCCTGTTGTTGCACCCGAACGTGCTGGCCCTTTGCTGTTGTGCCAGTCTGATCGCCTCAGCGTGCATTAGGTTTCTCAGTTCTCAATGAACTAAAGAAATTCCCCTAATCCATCTTACTGTGCTTATAATTGCAAAATTTGCACTCTGCTTTTATGGATGCCTTAGAAACAGATGTGATAGGAGTAATCCTTACCTGTTGTCACTCTTGTTACAAACTCCCCAAAACAGGAGTTATCCTCAAGTGTCATCTTGCACCCTGTCACCCAAAGTGTTGCTGTCTGCCATTTCTTTTTTGCCAGCGCAAGAATTATATATGTCTATGGGCTAGTAGCAAACTTGGCACAGGATGTCATTTCCTGGTATAGTATGCTAGAAAGTCAACCAACAGATTTATGGATATTCATCTGACCATTAAAAGGCATGCTAAATCTTACAGAGATGACTTTAGGAAGAAGGGGGGAGTAAACACACTATTGACCCATTGGCAGTTATGCTGATTACTGTCTGCAATCAGGATTCTCTGTGTTTTCCAGCTAGAGATGATGGCCATCTGGGCTGAGGGAAAGTCTGCAGACTATTGCAAAGATTTAGGTAAGTGGAAATACATGTGCAGAACCTAATATTTACCCTTTTTTTTTTTTTTTTTTTTTTTGGCACACTTTGTATCTTAAAGTGCAGGAAAAAATACCTTGTTTTGAAGAAGCTGTTTTGGAGTATTTTTTTGCTCTCAGTTGTTTCCCCTTCGTGATTCCAGGTCTGTCATTTGCAAAAGTTTTTCTGTTAACCTCTCTACTTCCTGGCAGCAAATTAGACAGACAGACACGTACAGACACAAAACCAAACGTGCACCTTTTTATGCAAATCAAAGAAAAATGCTCAAAGAAAAATCTGCTATTACCATTTCTTTTTATAATTATGTACATTATATCATTCTAAACAATCAAAACCATGTAATTAATAATTTCTTCATACTCATGCTTTTTTAATACGTAACTGTGGCACTTTAATCCTTGCCTGAGTTTCTTGCATCCAGCCATGCATTTACCGTTTATTTAATTCAGTGTTTTATGAAACACTAGGTGAAGAACAAAGAGCAGCTGAGGAAGGGGCTGTTGTTGAGCTGTCAGGGTCATTTATAGGGTCACTAGAACAAAGGGCTGAGATTCTTCCTACAAATGGATGGGGACCTGTGGTTGGCATGGAGGACTGAAGACCTGGCTCTGTATGTCCCTGGATTTTATGTCTCCTTACCAAATTTGGATCCTGGCCCAAGTTTTGCAAAATTCTTTTGTGGGAGCTGAAGCATTAACCTGCTTTGAACACTGAATCTAAGTATTTAAAAAATAAATAAAGGCTGTAGCTACTCTTCTAAACCTATATTTAGGTACCTGAACAAGTGGCCTGATTTCTGAAGCACTGAAGTCAAACTCTGAATTAAGATTTTTTGCTGACATCTGTGGGAGTTGTTATGTGTAAGAACTTCAGAAAATCAGGTCATCATTTTGCGGTTCTGAATTTGGAGTAGGAGTCTAATTCTGTGCTCTTAGTTTTTGAAAT
Source organism: Pterocles gutturalis (assembly GCF_000699245.1). Lineage (NCBI taxonomy): Eukaryota > Metazoa > Chordata > Aves > Pterocliformes > Pteroclidae > Pterocles > Pterocles gutturalis. The sequence goes on from NW_010142981.1 coordinate 4,001, forward strand.
TTCAGTGTGCTTGTAGTCTATGCTGAGGTCTGACTTGGTTTAGAGATTGGATCCGAGTTTAAAAAATAGCTTGTGGAAAGCTGAAAAAACACCCCAGCAACACTACTTTCACAATCTTTTTAAGAGAAAGAGAAAGAGACCTCAGAAGTATAACTTAAGTGAAGTGATGATAGGAGGTTAAGTTACACATTGGTTAAGGGAAAGACATGCAGGACACCTTACAGCCTCTTTCTCTGCCTAGACAAGGTATAGGTCTTGGGATTTTACATCCCCTTTCTTTTTGGGGCTTTCTCCTCTTTCTCCCATCTCCAATGTTACCTTAAACAGGGCAAAAGCAGAGAGGAGATCTTGGATGCCAGGGAAGATCTGTGAGATGTTAACTTAGTTCAGACAACATGAAAACCACTCCAATGTCAACATCCTGGCTGTGATGTGTCACTGTCCCACCAGGGACAAACCCCACCCTGATGACTTGTGGCCGTCCTGCCATATCTCAGGATCGTGGCTTCAGTCACAAATCTGCCTTGAGCTTCCTGCTTGACGGTCCTACCTCCTGCCCCACTTTACCTTGGACTGCCTGCTGGATCAATGCTCAGATTTTCTTCACTGCAGCCTCAGGCACTAAACATGAGGGCAGCAGGGCCATGTCCTGGTCACACTGCTGGTAGATATCGTCTCTGATGCGTATGACAAGCGGGTATTTGTTCAGAAGGGATGGGACATACGGGCATGCAAGGAAGGAAAAGAGAGAGTGAGGTTACTGTAAAAAAATGGGGTGCTTTCCTTTGTTTTTAGTTTAGTACTTTTACACCACCTTTGTTTAGGTGAGAAGACTGTGAAGAGCTATTTAGAACAGAAAGAGTTACTGTAGCTTTGCAAGTCCGCTTGTTTATGCGCAACTGTCAAGGCAAGCTGATAGTAGTTTAAAACTATGAGTTTTACTTAACAAGTACTATGCTTAAGGTTCAATTACCAAGGTTCATCCCATGAACGAAGACAATGATTTAGTCCATTTTTCTCCTTAGTACTCAATATCAATGCATTTTCTGCCTGCTCATGTGTTGCTGATACCCGGCGGGTTAAGCCAAGAAACTTCCCTAACTGGTGACATGAGCTTCAAGAGCTTGTACTAACAATCAGAGAGCAGGAATTCAGATGTTGTAATAATTCATATCCTCTGTGGATTAACGTGGCCAGGGGACATTAACAGACATCCACTGGAGGGCTGTGTGTGCATTCAGGCAGAGGTTACTGCTGTTCCTGTCTTCATCAGTTAATATGAACTTGACAGTATTGATCAAACTTATTAACTTTCTCACCTCTTTTATTGTCTCATTTATTTGGATTGTAAGTGCTTTGGCCTGTGGAAAGTCCAGACCAATTAATGCCGTTTGCACTGGCCTCAGCTGCATCTTTAGATAACGTCGCCATACAACATTATAAAGTGATGATTACCAGTGACTGATGGGATGATTCCTGTTCCATGTAAGTAGCTATGTAAAACTGTATGTGCTGTCATACCAAAAATGGCTAAGGCCTGGTCATATTCTGATAAAGAGTGCGCCTGGACATCAGTTGAGACTTACTAGGGCCCTGCTTTAGAGATTTATAGGAATTTAATCAGGGCACGAGGAAGATTATCCTAGAAACCCCAATTAATCCTTCTGCTTGGAGCCCATTGAGACCTCCAGTTATTTCAGGGGTGCAAGGTAGTCTGTCAGTGACTTCAGTGGGAGCTCATCACTGTTCTTTACCTTCAAAGAAATACCCAAAAAAGCCAAAATGTGAAAATGCTATGCAAAAATCTGCTTTGTGATCTTCCTCAGTTATCAAACCTTCACTACTGTGAATGCTGTAATTCTTGATCATTTTAGTGTGCTGCCACCTCTAGTAAGCATCTTAGCAGTGGTATTAGCTTTATGTGTCATCCTTATTTTCTCCATAGCAGACTGCTGGCCAGGTGAAAGTGAACTACTTTACCTTTCGTGATGGTGCACTGGTCAGGTATGTATACAATAGTGAAATTAAAAAAATCAAATCAGTTAAAGCTGACGAACCTGGGCAGGACGTATCACAACACGCAGTGTGATAACATTTGGAGAACTGATGCTTATGTTTCTCTTCTGACTCTCCCCTTATCTCATGTGAGGTGAGAAGCTGATGAAAACACTTGGAGCCCTGGATCCAAATGCATTTTTCATGAGAGGATGTTCTGGTTGCCCATCCTTTCCAAGCTGGTGATTATATAATTTACTTGGTGTACCGAAACACAGTGTAAAAAGGTGTATATAATTTAAGTATTGAATAGAATAGATGCTCTGGTTGTCATATTACATGAGCTAGAATTTATGTGTTGTTGATAGGTATGAAAATAATTTCTATAAAAAGAGAAAAAAGGAAGAAAAGGCTTTGTTGTATCTAGTAAACTGAACAGAGCATGTTCTCTAGGGTATGATACCTGAGGACAAGCACTATAGCAGACTAAATCCACGTGACTAAAATTTTGCAAAATTGTTAGGAAAAATCTATCTCGACAGTTTCACCTCTGCCTTCTTCTAGATATATTTATTTCACTAATTAATAGAAAACCCTTTGTCATTTGTGTCTCTGTTTCCTGTGAGCAACTGTAATTAATGAAGTCCTTTTTTGATGAGGAGGATGGTTTTTCTGTCTATTTTTCTTACATTAGAAACAGCCAAAAAGCCTCTCTTCTGGCACCAAGGAACCTATGCTTTCATGAATTATAATAATTAAGTTTCTCTTATCTTTAAGTACACTTCTTCTTCCTTCCACCCATATTTTTACTACGAAATACAATGAAAAAAATAGTCAGTCCTTTAAAAATGTCAGTCCTGTCACTGTTATGTACTTAGCAATTCTTTGAGATTAAAGGTGTCTTTGTACTTGGCCCAAGAGTAGGAATGTAATTTCATTCCCGTGTGGACTGACTACATAATATTTTCATAATTATTTTCCATTGTAAATCACATTCAGTTTTATGGCTGATGGACAAGGATGTTCAAAAATGTTATGTCAAAGTTGTGTTTTAGTGGATTTGTTTGCTTTCAACAAAGAAAATATTTTTGTGGGGAAGTTCAGAATTTTTCCAAATAATTTTAGCACTTATAATTTGAGCAACAAAAAACTCATTAATATTTCTAATACTAGAAGTGTCATTGTTCTTTCTCCTAGGCAATGTTATATCAGTTGTTTGACAGCCCCATTATCCTCCACAGCTTGGGTTCCCAAGTTGACTTGTTCCTTACTGCATTTCAATGGTATTTTATTTTCTCAATAATGCATTACAGAATTTCAATAAGAGGAAAAATAATTTTGCATCTGAGAGATGTTGTGGAAGTCTTAGAAAGACCAGTAGGAAAATTTAGTTCCATAATTCTTATAATCAAGAGATTCCGTGGCAACCTCTCTGCATGATCTTTTCAGTTTTCAGTGAAGAATTTATGTGTTGTTTTAGGATAAAATGTTTTGGTTTTGAATTTTTTTCAAAGTTCCTGAGTTCTGTGGGACGTGCATGGAAGAACATGTTCTGTCTATCTAGCATGTAATTTCTACTTGGAGCCAATAGGTGCAAAAAAACCAGAACTACAGTTTTACATCATAATTATCACAAAGAAAAATGCAAAACTTAGTTGAAAGATCCCAGTGGAAGAACAGGAAATCAAAGTATCAAGGTTGTTTTGATCAGTTTGACCAGTTTTCAATCTAGCAGAACCGGGTATATCGTATTTCATACCTAAAATTGTTATTCAACACTACATATACATGCATAAATATAGACTAATATAAGTATACTCTCTAGTTATATGTATGCAAACATACATGTATGTGTACAATGGATCTGCTTAAGTATTCAACAGTTTAATATGGAAAAAAATTACTTCTGGAATAATGGAAGTGATTAATTTAAAGCTTAAAGTCATCGTCTCCTTAATTTTTTTCTTATATTTTATTATCCTCATAGGTTCTGGATGGAGAAAAGATAAAGAGAGTCTATGTTTTTCTGGAGTGAATCATCTTTTGCTGTATTATGGACTGTTCATTGCTTGAATTTTAAGAAAAACAGTATACAATATAGGAAGACCTCCTAAAATCCACATTCTCCTGTCTGCTTTCTGTATAATCCAGCACTCTCCCTATTGGAACTTGCACGTACAATTCTTTGTAAATTTACACTACATCCTTATGACACCAAGTGATTTTTTACCATGCAACTTGATCAGCAAAAAAAAAAAAAAAAAGGAAAGGTTAAAATTCAGCAGCTGCAGTATCTAAGGGCCCACCTCTCCACCTACTCAAGAATGGACATGCTTCTGTAGGTTTTCTTTGGATCCATTTTGAAACTACTTTTCTTGCTACTTGAATTTGAATTTGGGGATGAAATTACACACATTTTAATTTTCGTCCAAAGCTGTGAAGAAAACAGAATATTTTTGTTCATATTATTGAAAAAAAAATAATGAGGGAAGATTATCTCGAGAAACTCAGCTAAGTGGGAAAGATAGTATTTGAAACTAAGTAAAAGACATTTTTAGTTACTTCTAAATGTAAGATTTTCTTAATAGCTGTGGTTGAGCTATTTCAACTCTTCCTTGAAAACCAAGTTCAGACATGGATAAATTCATGACAAAAATAGAAAACTTGGGCTAAACTAAAAATGAAACTGTATAAAATAGCTTAGTTCAGGGCTTAAATTATTGAGAGTTTCACCCAAAGTCTTTCTGTTTGTTGGTTTGGAAATTTTTGCTTTGGGTTGCTTTGAGCATTAAATGTTTGTATAATTTTATTTTCAATATTGTTTTAACATGAATAATGCAATCTATAGGCCAACTTCATTCCCACAGACATGAGGATGAGAGCGTAAATGTTTTTAAAATTATTATTATTATTATTATTCACCAAAAAGGCCTCATCAAATGCCTCAATCATTCACAAATTCATATTGAATTCAGATACCAGTGTCCACATAAGAAAGAAGAAAAAATTTTAAAATTTTAAAATTTGTGTCTTTATGTTTAGAAAAAAAAAAGTTTTTTTTAAAAGGCTAAACAGATTTAAATACAAGTGCAGTGAAACATTTAATTTCTATTCCAGTAAAATATTCATCTGCCCATTCTTAAACTTAAAAAAAACCCAAAAAACTCCAGTAAAAGGAAACTTTTCATCCATAGGAACACAAACACTTTTTTCCCCAGATTGTTAGTGAGACAAAACCAATCTTTTTTCTGCAGTCTTAAATATTAAATGTAGAGCTAAAATGATGGAAATGGAATTTATTAATATAGATGAATGTGTAGTTACAATTAATATTTCTGATAAATTTAAAAAATATTATTTAAAACATTCCATTACTGGAATCAAAATAAAAAGGGGTTATTTTTAGCAAAACGTACTTGTCAGAAAATATAAGTGAACTTTACTCTGAGCAGTGAAGGTAGAAGGATGTTTCTAACCTTTTCTAACCTTTGCATCTTCTTCTGCTGCTTCTGCTCCCGGGCCCACCGGTGCAAAGGAGAACCCAGGCTGCTGCGTGGCTCTGCACTCCAGGTGCAGCCCTCCCACCATGCCACCCCTTCTGCAGAGTGCTGTGGCAGACAAGTGTGGCTTCTTTGAAGCTTGTCTTTGTTAGGTTTCCTTCTGCTTTAGTGGCTGGCTGTTTTCTTTCTCACTGCAAGAGGGATCTCTCTGCAGGAGGGGCTCTAGCATCTTTGTAGTAAAGGTTATCTTTCTTTTATTATAAGTCCTTTCTGATCTTTTCTTAGGCGTGCAGCTGAGTGGACATTAAATCACATTCTCTTGATGTGGCACGTTCAGTTGTTTGCTGGAATAAGGCCATTTGGTCACAGCCACCATTCATACCTGACCAGTCACGAATTTCTCTGAACTGGTAACAGAAAAGGTTATTTCCAATGACTTGAGTTAAAGTCTTTCCACACCTGGCTATAGACTTATCAATGATTTGTTATTTCTCAGTCATCTTTTGGGACTAATGTTGCTCTTGATGTTTGCTTTAATCTTCCAATATAAACAATCACACTGAAATCTCATAAACCAAACCCCAGAACAACTAGTATGACATTTGCTCTTCTTAGACAAGGACAGCACAAATGCAGTTGGTTTTATTTATATTTGTATAATTTAAAACTTCCAAGAGGTAATTAAACTGCTGTGTTTCATTTGTTTCAGTTAAAATCACAAAACAAGGATATTTAGCCAAAATTTAAAATACCTTACTACTGCTTGTAGAACATTGGGTTGTAGCTGTGTTGTGTGTTGCTTAATCAGGTTAGATCCAAAGACCGAAAAAATAGTTTATTTTTAAGAACTGGAAAAAACTCCACCTTATTCTGGTTTTAGCACAATTTCCTTTTTCATTCTGGGCAAGTTAACTCAGTACATGAGCACATAGTTGAAGTTACAGTTTGAAGAAAATTTTAAAAAATATTTCTTAGTGCTTAGACTTAGAACCCTAAAAAATCCTATCTTGGGTCTTAGGACAGAAACATAGATTACAAAATTGCCCAATAAATATGAATGCAGACTCTTAATTCTCATCCGTTCTTAATCCAAATGTCTGTCCTCCACTGTCAATAGTGGATTTCCAACAAACAATTCAGCTTTTTTTGGATATCTTGATGTTTTCTCTTCATTTTGCTGAGTTTCACTGGGATTTCTAAAACATAAATTAAATATTAGTACTGGAAGTGGAGCCTTCTTGGAAATTTGTAGGAATACAAATTTTGCTAGAGTGTAACCACAACTTTTATGAAAAAGGGCTATCACTGGGATGAAAGTGAAAATTCATGAACACAGGAGACATCAAAGACACAGAAAATTGAGGGAGATGATAAGACAGAGGAAAACCAAAAAGAGCCTAAACATGTACCTAGAAATTGCAAATGGGGTAAATTCTGTGCTGTGATAAATTTCAGCTGTATTCACAGCTCTTTTAGCAGTCAAGGTGAAGTGTTCACTCTGCCCTATGTTTGCCTGCTCAGAACTTCTCAAACTATTTGGGATTTTTTATAACATTTTTTAGCACTTGATTAATATGAAATGTTTTTCTAACTGTGAGGTCTTACCAGGACACTGATCTTTCAGAGCTATGCATGAATAGTTATTACTTCTCTAAATAAGAAGCATGTGTTTCTTCTCTCTTGGTTTTGATGGATGAGGAGCAAACATGGAGGAAACTAGGTAAAAGAGGCAAAACTATGAGTTTGGGAAATAAAGTGGGGTTTTTTTGGTTTTAGCAGATATTTGACTACTTTTAAAATCTCAGTGAACTTGCACATGTAAATAATGCTGAGGTTTTGCACACATGTATGCAATTAGTTAGAGGCTTATTTACTTATTCAGGAAAGTTTTCCTACAGCTGGAAATGTTTCAGGGCAATGTGAGCTGCATAACTGCTGAGTGATGGGCACTGTTTCCAGAAATACGATGTCCCAGGGGTTATCATACAATACAACAGATGAAGTGATCTTTCAGGAAGGTCTGTAATATAGCACCCTTAAGGACATCTCTAGAAGGCTAAATCATCACCCCTTCATTTCACAGAAAGCAGCTGAAAAAGAATACCTTCCTTTTCCATCTGATGGGGAGACAGGGAGCTTTTTTTCACCAGTTCTGTTTTACCTGAGGCAAATGCATTAATCCCTATTGAATGCAGGACTCTGGCAGTAGCATAGCAACAGTGCACTACAAGAAGAAGGAGCCTTGTTCACAGGAGGAAGAAGCAGCTTTCCTTACGGGGCTCTGTGCTGCCTGTACCTTCAGCTATTTGAAAGTCAGATGCCTAGTCTAAGCAGATGCAAAAAGAGGCTAGGATGAATCAGTATTTGGGGACAGCCACTTCTCTTTTTACTACAAGGACAGTTAAAATGACTGGCTAAGATGCAATGCCTTTCAAATGGCTAAAATTAAAGGAGGTGAATCCCAGTCAAATGCTACTGTTTCTATACAAATGTACAAGGATGCTGAGTTTTTTCATGCAGCTACACCAAACCTTTTTTTTGGTTTGTTTCATTGGTTGTTGAGTTTGTTGGGTTTTGGCTTGGAAAACTAAAGGAAAATGAGGGAAATAATGTTCTGTAAAGAACACAGTAGGAAATAATGCTTAGGAGATACTTAATACATACTTGAGAATTAATGAAGGATGTAGGAGAATGCTGCTTAGCAGACCTCTTGGCTTACTACTGATCTTTGGTCATTGCTGAAGGCTAAGGAGCAAAATCTGAGATTTCCTTTAAAAGTCAGTGCTCCAGGTTGTTAGCATGAGGTGGAGAACAGAACAAAAGGAGGGAATCACAGCAAAACATGCCTCAGAATGTGTTACAACAGGCCAATTGTGACTATGTGCTCCATGTGGGGAATCAGACATGCCAAGGGATGTGATGAATTAGTTCTCTAGCAATCAATTGAGAAGGTCAGTGTCTGGAGAATATGACAGCACCTATGTAATTCTGAGAGGTGAAAAGAGGAATGAACATGAAAGCAAATGCTTTTATGGGATGAAAAAAATCCCTAACAGTTAAGCAAAGTACTTGTATTTGTTAGTATAATTTAGTTTTCCATTTATATATACCTGATCACTATAAGTGTAAGTATTTCTTACTATGTATAATATTGGTTCTTTGATGAAATGCAGCTATTATTGGAGTAATATGCCCCTTTGTCTTGTGAATTCTTGGGAAAGTATGAACATGAATCAAAATCTAAAATTAAGGCAATGATTAACTACTTTCCTGTGATTATCTGACTATTATTTGATTAATCTCAAACCTAATCAAGTAGAAATTTGAGATTTTATTTTTTTAGCATTTTTCAGACATTTTTGTCCTATTCCTTATCCTGGGTACACTCTCCATCACACACATGCCCCTGATTTTGAAAAAAAATAATCGAACTTGCCGGGTGCTACTGGAAGTGCCCCAGGCATTGTAGTGGGGAGAATCAGCTGGGAGACCACAGTCATTGGAGTGAGTGATGTGGGCAGGGTTGTTGCCTTTCTGGGTCCTTCATCGTGCTGCTGCAAAATTAATTCCACTGGGTTGTCACTTTGCTCCCTCCCAGCCCCTCATCATCCCACTGCTGGCTTTTCTTTTTATATCACATCAAATGTGAAGCACTTGACTTCACCTTGAAGGCCCTTCAAAGCTGCACCTTCCCTACAGATCATCTATAATTCACAGAAAGTGTCATCTCTCAGCACTGGTAGGTCACTGATGCCAGCTTCAATGTTCACTTGTTAACATTTCAAACAAGCACTTTTATGTCTTCTCTCATGCTGCCTCCAAGGAGCTCGCTGTACACCTCGGTGAAGCTGCCGTCTTGCCCTCCGTCAGACACTGTTGGAAGCTCTCCCTGACGAAGGTGCCTGTGACAGTCTCTAGACAAGGAGGCTGCTGCGAGGCAGAGCCCGCGCTTGGCTGTACTGCCCACCCTGTGTCTCATCACTCCCATCTCCTTTTGTCTTTTTTCCCTGACCTTGTACAGAGCCAAAGAAAATGGGGTCCTTGTCCGTGACTCCTGAGCACCATTGTAGTAGTAACTTGTAGGAATAGAAATTTGACTAGTGCTCGTGAGCTTAGTTATTTAAGACCTCATGGTAAAAAGCCTTCATTAAGTACAGAATTTGTCAAACACACAGTTTGTTCAGTAAGATGTATTTCTGTCCCACCAGTTTCAGATGGCAAGTGCATACATTTATTTTTAAGTGTGTGGTTCAGTATCTGGCTGAATCAGGGTGTTAAACAAGCTGTAGTTTTTGTGTGATCAGTTACTTTGTGTTGGCAATATGCAGGGCCCTCATGGCCACCCTTGCTCTGTCAGCTGCGTGCAGACACTTCACGGGGAATGACATGGGCACAGCGGCGATTAACCATGCGAGCAGAAAAGGTGGAGAAGGCTCTGTTCTACGGCTGGCGCTTGGCAACAAGGTTGTGTCTTCTGTTCCAGGTTAATTACAAATAACCTCTGTTTTTGCATAGCTGCATCCATGCACACATGAATAGAATTAAAAGGAAGTGGAAAGTGATATACGGAGATCAAAGGGAGGCTGGAGGCCTGGAGAATGAAAATTATCTAACACCTCTAAATATGCTCAGGCAGCCCGTCACGTTACAGAACAAGAACACATTTGTCTTCTGACAGCCCAGGTGACCTCTGTGATTTATTCTATATACCAAATGCTGGAACAGACTCCAGAAGAGGAGATGTGGTATGTACAGCAAGGCTAGAGCAAAGAAGAGCATTATTAGTTGCTTTGAATCTATGGAATAAAATACTTTGGGACCCACATAGCAGTACTGGGTATAATCTGCAGAGATGTAAATAGACAATAATGACACTCTATAAATTTCTGTCTTATTTATGGAAGGCCCAACTGATTGTATTTTGTATTTTGTTGCTGTTCAGGGTGGCAATTATGCACTCTGCTCATGTGAGGTTCCTATTTTGGATGCTGCCAAGTATGAGTACAGTAAATAAAGCAGCAAAGGAAAACGTAAAGAAAAAAAAATGAACAGTATGGGATGAATGCAGTTCTCCAGAAATGCTTAAGTCTGGGCTGGATCTCATGCATCTCCTGGCACAGTTGTAGAAAGTCAGGATATAATCTGAGTTTGTGTGATTGATTAGTCTGGATCTACTAGTGACTGTTTGCACATCTATCAGGTTTGCTCTTTTGGCCAAGTGACACACAGTTTCACATCAAGTCCAGGCTCCTGCTGCTCCCTCCTGCCTTGCTGACAGCTCTGCCCTTCTCCAGGCAATATTCAGCCCCAGGGGAGCAGCTGGTCACCTCCTGTGTGCTCACTGCCATGGGGCACAGTGCTGTGACAGCACTGCAAAGATCCCACATCTTCCAGGTGTCTTTTTTAACCCCCTTTTTTTTAAACCAATGCACAGCCTTTCTGCCCTGGTCAGAAAGCCCTCAAGAATATAAGAAGAAATAATCTGTCTTTTATAAAGTAGTCATAAAAGAAGAACATTGATTTCTACATGTTTCTAGACTAACTGCTTTAGAACACAATTTGTATAAACTCTGCTTGTTTATTTAGACTTTTTAAAGTTTGGAAGAAATTGTGAGGAGCATAAACTTGTTTGTACCATATTATCATCAAACATTTTTTAACATCATGTTGAAGAAATACTATATGGCTAACTGAAAGTAGGAATTAATCAGGGATTACCTTTAAATAAAGGATAAACAAGATTCTTTCTGATTCCTCAGTTATTTTTTCATTATCTTCCTAGATAAATGTACCTAAAGTTTTAAAATTGTAAATGGTGGTAAAAATGAAAAAGAGTGAAAACTGCAAAGGATAGATTAAAGGTTAATAAGATGTTTCAGTTACTAACTTTCTAGTAAATTAAGAAGTCAAAAGGCTTTAAGTTGTCTGAGTCCAATTTTTATCTAATAGAACGGCTGGTGGGTGTAAATCCCCACTCAGGAAACCAACACATTTTGTTGTGGTGTTCACATTTTTGCAAGTCACCTGCAGCGATTCTCATCAGAATCTTCTGTGTGGGAATTGCATTTGGAGGTAATTCCACACCTGGAGGGGGAGTGTTAGTAGCCACAAGTGAGATCGTGAAATTATACCAGTGAATATACAAAGCCAATCCTCATAGGCCACTATGTGGCCAAGGAAGATCCATCATTTGTTATCCACAGGGTCAAAAGATGTCCAGACCCGGAGGGCACTAGAGACCCTACTGGCCCTGCCCAGCCTCCCCCCAGCCCTGCCCATGGGCCTAGGAGCCCCATTTCAGCACAGGCCTGGGCACCAAGGCTATATTTAGGTTAACCTATACCTAGTCCTTGTTCCCTGGATGGCTGCTGGACCTGCATGGTAGGCTTGCCTCCAGCCCTGTGTCTGTCTCCATCTCCTGCAGCTCCTTGTGGGAGTGCCTGGGTGGACCCTCCCTTCCCTTGTCTGAGTCTGTTAACAAAACCTCTCCCTACCACTGTGACCACAGCCCTGTGCAGATCCTCTGCGATTGTGCTAGGAAGGGCACGGTCCTGCCCATTGCAAACTGGCAGTGCACTGTGTATACTTTAATAGCATGTCTGTTCTGACCTTGGCGAACCTTCTCCTGTGTGAGTCATCCCCTCGACAGCAGTGACTTGCGTGCATATGCACTCCTGGAGAGTAAACAAACATTTCATGCTCTGGCCCCAAAAACTATGATTTAATGAGCTATTGAAAAGCCAAAGTTTCCTGATGCACTATATGGTATCCAATGGGACAGCTGCAATGGGACAGCTGTTTGTAAATTTTAGGGGCATAGTCCTAAGTGCTGCCTTAACATTAGGAGACTTTTCTTCCTGAGATAAGAAGAGAGAGGAAAAAACATACTAGATGGCTAAAGTAGGTTTCTGTTCTTTAATGTTCTCTGGAGGAGCTGCCCTCTAGACTGTGTTTACTGGACTCCAGAAGACAAAGTCCCTGAAGTAAAATTTTTGTTTACAAATGCTGCCCTATGTTGTATCATTAACACACCATATAAGGCCCGGGCTTGAGTGTTTCAGTCCCATGTTTTGAATTCCAGTACAGTAACACAGACTTTTCAGTTAGCTCCATAAACCAGAGTTTGTCTCTGTAAGCAGAATCACACACAATCACAGAATGATTGAGGTTGAAAGAGACCTCTGGAGGTCATCTGGTCCAACTGCCATACTCAAGCAGGGCCACCTAGAGCAGGTTGCCCAGGACCATGTCCAGATGTCTTTTGGGTATTTCCAAGGATGGAGACTCCACAACCTCTCTGGGCAACCTGTGACAACTCTCAGTCACCCTCACAGTAAAAAAGTTTTTCTTGCTCCTGTGTTTCAGTGAATGCCCATTGTCCCAAGTCCTGTCACTGGACACCAGTGAGAAAAGTCTGGCTCTGTCCTCTTTCCACCCTCCCTGCAGGTATTTATAGACATTAGTAAACTCCTAAAGAGCCTTCTCTTCTCCAGGCTGAATGGTCCCAGTTCTCTCAGCCTTTCCTCATAGTAGAGGTGGTTCAGTCCATTAATGACCTTTGTGGTCCTTTGCTGGACTCTCTTCAGCACGTTCATGTCTCTCCTGTACTGAGAAACCCAGAAGCAGAAGTTATCCACAATATCTATGGGATAAAAAGTGTTCCTGCGGAGATGTTAACTGCAGATGTAGCATGAGGCAGGATAGAAAGGCTGATTCAATGGAAATGCTCATAATGATTATAGCACAGCCAGAGTCTTGACCATCTTCAGCGTTTATGGGGGCAAACTTGTTTTGCATACTGCAATTTCTCTGTCTGAGTTAAGTTGTTAAAGCAAATAATACTGGTTGACATGGTCAAAAGCACCTTGGAGTGGCACTTTCAGAACTATAGGATAATTTGAAAATATTCACTAGTTGAGTCTCAGAACAGATCTTTGCTAGACAGTCATGAGAGATTTCAGTCACACCAGCACCTGCCGTGGAGAAACTTTCCTGATGTGTCACTGTGATAGCACTTTCACGTGTGTCAAACTGAACAGCCAAAATCCACTTATAAGTGTATTGAGGCACATAGGTAACCCTGTGCTTTCACACAGTAATAGACTTATGCCCACAGTGCAAGGTTTATACAGACAATTTAGTGATATTTACCATAGCTAAAATTAGAATTTAATTTTAAATTTATTAAAAATATCTGTTTAAGAAGGGGACAAAAAAATTGAAAATCAATAAGAATATCCAGAAGAAAAAATACACAGAATAGATAAATATTTACCAATACATTTCATTCAGTAATCGTCTGTACACATGGAAGATACCAGAACAACTGCAAAAACCCCACAGATTTAGAAAAAATCCATCAGGTAGAAAATGTAATTGCATCATAATCTGGTGATTTCAGTTTCATCTTCTGGTAACATTACATATTGATGAAAACACAGGAATTTGTTCGTAGAAAATGTGCTAATGGCTCCTTCGGAACACTTGTGCAGTGCTGCTGGGAGTCACAGAAGAGTGACAGCTCTGCTGACTACAAGCCACATTCAGGAGTCACCAAGTGCTGCAGCACTGACCATTTCTTGTTGACTTAACATGTTACCCTAAAAAGTCATGATATAATATATTGATTTAAGCTATATCTTACATAAATAAATTTGTTTCATTTTGCATAGTAATCACTTCTTGTGTTACTTTCCATTGAGAGTCATCAAAATTATGTCTTGACAAAACTGACAGCCTTAGTTAGATGGCCAACAAACCATCACTGATCATAAGACATAGATGATGTCTATCCATCTTTCATCTCTTTTTGTCAAGAGATAAAGCAATATGAAAGGAGATTAAAGAGTTTATGAATTTAAAAATTGGGAAATCCAGTTGATGTTTTATGTGAAGAATGGAAGCAAAACAAATTACTAATTTAGCTTAATGTATCTTACTTGGTCATATCAATTAACAGTACATTGAAGAAAAAATCTGTTGAATGTGTACAATAACTAGTGAGCACAAAGGACTACTTCAAATGCCAGATATTGTGAACTTTCCGTGTATTTGTAGAAAGGGAAGTGATTTCATGGCAATTACACAATGTATTCCTTACATTCCTTTTTTAATAAAAAATAATATACAAATATATACATATATACTTTTACTGGTACTTACAAGTATAATGCAAAATTCAGAAAAATCAAATGAAATGATATTTCAAAACAAAATGAAAGTATCTTTCAGTTAGAAAATATTAAGGTTATTCTGACATGGTGTCCTGGTTTTGGCTGGGACAGATTTAACTTTCTTCACAGTAGCTAGTAAGAGGCTGTGTTTTGGATTTGTGCTGAGGAGAAGGCTGATAACATACTGATGTTTATAGTTGCTGCCAGGACAGTCAAGGAATTTTCATCTTCTCTGCTGTGCCAGTGTCTGCGAGTGCAGGAGAAGCTAGGAGGAAGCATAGCTCCAGTTACTAGCCTGGGATTTGACCTTAGATTTAGGATTGAGACTCAAATTGGCCTGTGGTATATTCTGTATCATGCACGTCATGCCCAGTATATAGATGAAGTCCTGGCTTGCTCCAGGTCATCCCTTCTCTCAGTCCAGGTTATGTCTCTCTGGGTCACCCCTCTCTCAGGGTCGTCTTGCTCTCTTGATTGACTGTTGGTCTCTGACGCTTGGGCTCTTATCTTTTTTCTTTGATTGTGGTTTCGGGACTCTCTCTGCTCCAGGACCATTAGCTGGGAACAGACTGAGCCTTGATCATCGGGTGGTGAGCAGTTTCACTGTGTGTCAGTCATTTGTACATTTGTATATTATTGTCACTTTTATTATAATCTTTATTATTTTCAATTTTATTGCAATTTAGTTATTAAATTGTTCTTATCTCCACTCAGGAGTCTCTTTTGCCTATATCCCTTGAATTCCCTCCCCCATCCCTGGAAGAGAGGAGGAGGGGGAGGATGAGTGAGTGGTTGTTGTAGTGTTTTGCTGCTAGCCAAGGTGAAAACCCTAACAAGTGACCCAATGTTTCTTTCTTCTATGTTTTTATTTCAAAATGAAACTCTAGTAAAACTCCTGTGACAGAAAGACATGCATCAGTGGGATGTGATTAAGTTCATTAGCTTTTCCTGTTATCACGTAGAGGTCCATTCAAATGACTGAGGCTGTGTTACATCTGGAAGTGTTGTGCTCCTGATTGTGTGGCAACATGCTGGCTGTTTTACTCTGGGCCATTAATGTCTATTCATTCATGTATACTCATTCATATATCCATTTATGTGTATACTCACAAAGTGCACTTCAGATGAACCTGTGTGAAAATTAGAGATCAGAGTTCATGGCTATCATAGAATCATAGAACCATAGAATGTTTTGGGTTGGAAAGGAGCTTAAAGATCATTGAGTTCCAACCCCCCTGCCATGGGCAGAGACACCCTCCACTAGCCCAGGTTGCTCAAAGCCTCATCCAACCTGGCCTTGAACACCTCCAGGGATGGGGCATCCACAGCTTCCCTGGCAATGTTCATTTTTATAGTGGTAATTTATTTACTCATTGTTCAAACTAACTGCCCCTGTATATAGTTAAAAAGTATTTGCAATATTCATGGTGAATGTTACAGAAGCCAGTAAATGACTAAGAAATAGAGAAGTTTGAGGTTACATAGAAATCTCTTATGTTTTCATCCTGAACTGTTTTATACTGTCTCTGGATAAGTGCTGTCTTGGAGGTAAATCGAGGTTAGTTAAAAAGCAAAAGAATAAACACAATAATAAGCTCAAGTTTCTTGTCTTAATTAGCGGAAAAATATTTTATGTCTGATCCCATACAATGTGATGATACATTGATCTGATCCAGTCTCTGTTTGCACACTGAAGCAGAACAGAATGTTCGGTCTTAAGCACAAAATCATAGGTAGGTTCTAAGATGGCTTTACAAACAACCAAATAATTATTGAAAAATTGTTCCAATCAAAACCTATAGTTATGATATAACTCATGAGTAGACATCAAATAATACACCTATGTAGAGGTGATGTACTTAGTAAAGCAGCTAGATAGCAAGCCCATTTTTCAGCTCTTCTTACTTTACATCGCAGATTTTTCCCCTGAAGCCACTGTAATTTGAATGGACTAAACTATAAGTTTAGTAGCAACTGCCTTTTAGAAGGAATTGATTCATCCTTCCTCTTGCCCTCAAATTGACTTCTAGTATGGCCACTCTGAAATGCCATAATTCATTGAAGCTGTCAATGTGGTCCATTAAATTGGGCTGGATCAAATAGTTCGCTAATGACACTGAGCCTTGTTGTCTGTTTTTAACGATTATCTCAAATAGTGGTTGGTAGTCTTCTCACATTGATCACAATGTTGTCTCCTTTGTTTTTCTAGCAGCAGCTGTGTTTTTCCTCTCTGGGATGCTTTGCTCCAGTGCATGTTATTGATGGACAGCGATCATCCTTTTCTGGAGTAGGAATGGAGAATAAATAACCTCTGCTCCTCACTTTTTTATCCAAATCTCATTATGTAGATCTACACCCATGAGGTAGATTCTCCACTTCATAAGATAGATTGCAAGAAATTTTACATAGAAGAACAGGCACTTCAAATCATCTCTTGAAATGAGGATTTGTACTTAGGAGACTGGGGTTGACTAGGTGAGTCTCTGGGTGCCTGGAAGAGATGGTAGTTGCAGTTGCGGGGACACGGGAAGGGGAAGGCATTTTTATTGGTCTAGACAGGAGGAAACCTTAGGAAGTAGTTTGTGTCAATACTTTGTCATCATTCGGACCCATCATTGAAAAAAACAATGTAATTTAAAATCATAGAATCATCATAGTATCATAGTATGGTTTGTGATGGAAGGGATCTTAAAGATCATTGAGTTCCAGGCCCCCAACTGTTTGTCTTGCTTTAGCAAGCTCTGCAGCTGGTGAAAGCATTTGAAAATGTACAGTTTTCACAATAATCCATGAACTTGTAAGAAGATTTCTCACTTCAGTGGAGCACATCCTTTCCTCACTGCCAGACCTCTTTTCAGGAAGTCGGCAAAGGAGGAGGCCAGAGAGGAGTGACAGTAGGCTTTCTTCAGCAAGTAATTTCTTCATTAAATTAAAAGAGTAAAATATGCTTCACAGAGGTCAAAGTCAACACCACTCTGGCCCCTGTATCAATTTGTGAAGCTCCTTCATCACAGGGAGAAGAAAGAGAAAGAAACATAGCTAAATCCCCCAAGAAGTTAAATTACTTTAACTGTGATAGTCCCAGACCTCAATGCTGTTTGAAATACAGAACAAGAGAAATCATCCTGGCCTTGTTTCATAACAAAAAACAATGGACAAAATAAACGAAACAAAAGTACTGATGTGGAAGCAGTCTTCCAAATTTGAGAACTGTTTATTTTCTGACAAAGCTCTTGCAGTCCAAGAATTTTCTATCTCTTTTCACAAGTTCTACTTTTCAGATAGAGAAGATTTGAGTGTCTAATGATCTTTAAGTAGTCAGAATGTGATACAATCTTCATATTTGATCATTACTTGAAGGCACTCATGAAGAGCTCTGTAGCAATTTACTTTTTTTTCAGATTTTAAAGGTTCAAATAATGTTCTTGATATTGTCTTTGGGAATTTACTCAAAATAAGCTGTTAATTAGTAGAAACATGCAGTTATTTTTTATTCCTAGAGAAATATGTCTACATTCTGCTGTTTTTAAAAAATAAATTAATATCCAAATAGTCAATATCTACGTCACTCAGTGTACTGACTTGTTAAGGGTTAAAAATAAACATTATGACAGATCCATTGTGAAAACTTTGGGCTGTAGTGAAGACTCAGTTTTATCTACAGTAGAGACAGATGTGAATAAATAATTTACCATCTAGAAAAACAGACAAGTGGAATTGAGCAGCATGATTAAAAAATTGCATTATGGTCTCCAGATATTTGTTTTAATATCAGTCATTTACTTGCCATCTTAATCCTTCAAAACAGAGCAAATTTCAAACTCTACCCCGTGAGAATAATAAACCAAAGAATGCTTTAATGCACACAAATTGTAAGAGACTTCAAAGGAATAAACAAGACACAAATGTTAAGAAATGAGTATATATTTTTACAATCCCCAGTCCATGTATCTATCCAAATTGGCTTTGCTATTGACCCTTTAAATGTCTCTGTTTGCATATGAGTAGTAGAGTGGTAAATTATTGCTAAACATCCCAAGTCTTCCAACTGTCCCAACTGATCCAACTTCATTTTTCATGCTCCAAGTGAGGCAAGTCAGTACTTGTTCCCTGGTCTGCTGTAGACTACTCTAGGATCTGGTATAAGAACAGGAAATAATATCATGTTCTGTATTTTGAGTGCTTGACTTGTTGCTGAACCCCAGAAGCACAGAGAAAGAATACTTGTGTGGGAAAAAAAAAAAAAAAAAGATACACCTGACGTTTGTTAGTCTACCTGGAAAGAGCTGTTAGCTTGGAGGACACTACAGTGGGCTGTGAGAAGGAAATATGAAAAAAACAGGTGGGTGGTGGGAAACCATAATACTGAGTCTTATGAGAAGATTAATCCCCTAGAAAAATCTGATGATGGTTTTCTGTGATGATTTTTGGTGTAGTTATTGTGTCAAAAATTAATTTAGTAATTCAGTCAATAACTCTACTGAAGTTCAGTTCACAGACATCTCAGCCCGGCAGTCTTTATTTACAGTGAGGAGCAGATATGTGAGTGATAAAGTAATCTTCACTATAACACAGAGGAAGAATCTCTGTCATGGCTTTATGCAGACTTTTGCACCTAGGAAGAGGTGCATAGTGGTTATATTGGAATCAGAAACGAGGCCCATGTTTCCTGCTCTTTTTTTTTTTTTTTTTTGATTGAAACTGAAACCAGCTGTCATATTTCAAACTGTTTTCTTGAGCTGTTCATTTAATACAGATAGTTATCTACGGAATCACTGAAATGTTATCATCTTTATTTGATAAAACATTGTGTGGTACTTCCTTGCAGAGATTAGTCCTATTTAAGGAACACTATTATGTGTAATAGGTTTCATGGGCTTATGCATGGCCACACGCTTTTAGGTGCTCCAGCATGACCTCATTCACAGCCACAGATGCTTCAAGGTGTACCTTCCCCAGCATGGGCTTATCCTTGGACCACAATCCCTTCAAAGATATACCTGCTGTGGCACAGACATAGTCACAACGACAGATGCTTTGAGATGTACCTGCTTGGCATGGACTTATCCACAGCCACAGATGCTTTGGGGTGTCTCACTCCTGTGCAGACTCATTCACAGGTCACAGTCCCTTCGACTTGAGTTCACATTGGAGTTACGGCCTGTCCAGTCCAGCAGCACAAAAACAGCAGCGATGCCCTGGCCATCTGCCAGCCCAGGTGTATCATCATTGCTATTATCAAAATGTTCCCAGGCACAGCATAGTAAGATGACAGGCAGTACAGCAGTACAGCAAGCAGCAAAAGCAAAAGGCAGCCACTAATGAGCACTATACTCCAATGTACAGTGAGGCAAGCGAGCCCCATGGCAAGCACAGAGGCTTACCAATTAATAGCTAAACAGCAATAACAGCTACAAATTCAATCTTGTACATTCCAATCAAACTTGTCATTATTTTGAATCCTTCGAGCCCCACGTTGGGTGACAAAAAAGACTGTCATGGTTTAACCCCATCCAGTACAAGCACCACCAGCCACTCACTCACTCCACCTCGTGGGACTAGGGAGAATATGGGGAGGAGAAAAGTGAGAAAACTCGTGGGTTGAGACAGAGACAGTAGTAGTAAAGCAAAAGCCACAAACATGAGCAGAGCAAAACAAGGAATTCCTTCACTGCTTCTCATCAGCAGGCAGGTGTTCAGCCATCATCAGGAAAGCAGAGCTACGTCACATGTAACAGTTCCTTGGGAAGACCAATGCCATAACTCCAAACATCCCCCCTTCCTCCTTCTTTCCCCAGCTTTATATGCTGAGCATGACATCATATGGTGTGGAATGTCCCTTAGGTCAGTTGGAGTCAGCTGTCCCAGCTGTGTCCCCTCCCAGCTTCTCGTGTACCCCCAGCCTACTCGCTGGTGGGGTGGGGCGAGACACAGAAGAGGCCTTGACTCTGTGTAGGCGCTGCTCAGCAGTAACCAAAACATCCCTATGTTATCAACACTGTTTCCAGCACAAATCCAAATCATAGCCCTATACTAGCTACTGTGAACAAAATTAACAGTGAGCATGTCTTAGTTCAAAGTTCTCCATTGACTTTGTCTGGATTTTGACCAGGCTGAATGACTAAATATAGAAGTGCAGTGGAAAAAAAACCCCTTCGCAATCCGCTTGTCGCTATTCCATGAGAGAAAGGGGAGAATAAATTATTCATTGTGAATCACACAGCCTGCCCTGGTAGGCGGCCTTTCATAGTGTAACAACTTTAAATGAACTGCTCCCCTTTCCACCTCTCAGAAGTGTCACCAGTTCTTAATGCACAGTGACACTCAATTAACATGATAAGCAAATGACCTAAATGCTAGGTATGGCCCACTGATCTGAGCACATTTTTTTATGCTTGTGAATATTTTATAGATATTCTCTCTTTTCCACGATCAAAAGGAAAAGATCTTCTGAAGTTTTTTTTTTGGTTTTTTTGGGGGTTTTTTTTTTTTTTGGTGTTAAAAGAAAAAAAATAGAGCGAGAACATGCTCATTGTAAAGCAGTTTAGTACTGAGGGTATTCTCTTAGAATATAGCTCTGCCTATCTGTAAGCAGGTAGAGTGCAGAGATCACTAGGCTATTAGCCATTCCACAGTGAAGTTATCTCTTTATCTTTCTTTGCAATAAAAATTCTAGCTCAAAAACCCTGGAATGATGAAAATTATGGAAAAAACCCATAACCTTTTGCCATAAACCCTTTTGATTTCAATGAGTTGGCATTTTCAGGTGGCAAGTTATTTTGTGGGAAAATGTCAGAAGAGCTTTTGATCCCATGCTTGGAAGTCAGTACAGATCCAAAAAGGTTAGTGCAGGGCTATTACTCTAGCTGGATGTAAATACCATTAATCAGCGTCACAGTTTTCGTCCATCGTAAGTGATTCATCAGCCATTCATTCTTTCTATCTTTGCAGTCACATTTTTTATCCTCCACAACTCTCCTGGGTAAACTCACCTTGTCCTGTGAGGTGAAAACTTTTGCTGTTGAGAAACGTCTTCACTTTTACTTTTGCAGACCTTTCTTTTCCTTCCATTTTTGTAGATGTATTTTTTTCCTAAATGGAAATTTTTTGAAGAATTGGTAGAATCATACAAAAACAAATGGCTGGCAATTAGCTATATGGAAGAGTGTTCTGAATGGCATACTGAATAGATAGCTGGGAGAAGGTGTCCTGCCTTCTGCCACAGGCCTCTCACACAGCCCTAAGCAAGTTATTTAACTGTTCTGTTCACTGGGGAGATGGGAGATGTGATTCTACTTATATTTCTAGCTTGTCTAGACTACGAGGATTCTAGGGTTGTTGCTACATTTACAAATTTTCCCTAATATGCTTAGGTTCCCCACAGCTTGGTCTGCACCCTGATATTAATTGCAGTAGCAAAGATCATGTGTAAAAGAGGGGGTCTGAAAATCAGTTTTCCTGATGCTTGATCTCTATAATCTGTCACCAGGTTCTGGTGTGTAGATTACAATTTCAAGTAAACTCTGTTTTAACAGTTCTGTAATCCCAAATGATATTGTCAACTTGTGATTCACTATCACGTGCTGCAGCTGATAACAATTTTAATTCTGCATTGTTGATTCAGTGAAGTAACATAGGTTTGCTTTACTTAAGATCTTCCAAATTGGAAATCTACAGGGAACTGATAGAAAAATGCAAGTGCCCCTCCCTGAGGCAGACAACTGGGAGACAGTGATGTTTAGCACATTAGCCCAACAGCACACAAAATGGATTTCAGGTTTCTCCCCATTGATTTCCCATCTGAAGCCACTAATCCATCCACAGCTACAGCTGCAGTGCCATCAGGGGAATGTGCAGTAAGAGGCTCTCAAGCAGAACATACGGTCTTCCCTCAACGTGGATCTTGTTCTCTCAGAGCTGACATCCTTTAGTCAGATGCCACGCACCTTCTGAGTCCTGTTTGATGGACTGCATAGCAGTGTATGTGGCTTTAATAATCGGTATCCAAAAGTTTCATCAAATGACACAGTGAATAATTTATTGAGGATAGTCTTTCCCTTGAAAACCGCCAACATTCAGTGTGTTACAGCATCGGTGTGATGATTTTGAATCCATTGGGGCTGACCCTGGGCTCCCTTACCCTCCTTCAAATTCATGTGAGCTTTGAATTGCGGTTTTTCAGAGCTTTTACAATTCCAAGGCAACTCCATTTACATACATAGACATTTCTAGAACAGTTATCTTCCCTCTTATTTTTGGCCTTGAGAAAATGGTTCTTCCCCTATTGAAGTCTTTTTTCTTCCTTTTGTTTTGCAGAACATCATTTCTTGTAGATGATCCGTGGAGTGCTTTTAAAACACCCTGTGCTGAACAAAATGTGCTAATATGCAGTTTTAGTAATTCATCCAGTTGGAAGGTCAGAAGTACAGACACACCAGTGTTAGCAAAACCTTGTTTTTTTGAGAATGCCCAGTAAAAAGGCTGGGAAGGTCGGGAAGGTCAGAAAGACAACCTCTTTTAAAGATGTGAATTATGACATTTTCTCTTCTTATTTTTTATTCTTTATATTTCTGAAATTAAAGTAGGGGATGTGCTTTTCCTTTCATCTAGCAATTGGTGAGTATTGTGGTAGAGCTCCCCTGCTTGACTCTCCCCAGGCGTCAGTACCAATGTTTTAAGGATGGGGCAGCCTGAGACAAGCCCTAGCAACATTTCTGGCTTTGGCTGTCTCCAGGGGTGCCCTTGTAAGGCCCCAGCATCAGCTAGCATCTCTTTGGAGAGCTGGCATTTCTCACTCCAACCAAAAGGCCCTCCAAGAGCTGTTTTTCTCTGTAGAACACTAAAAAAAAAAATATAAAAAAAAAAAAAAAAAAAGCAGTAGGAAAATGCGTTTGGGAGTCTTTAGGTTCCTTAACACAAGTTGCTATTTTTTGTAGCACAAGAGCTTGTGTCACAATGAAAGAGCTTGTGTTGGCAATGAAACATGAACATGCCAGGCTCAGCAGATACACGTTAGAGGATCTGTCTCCCTGCCTCTACCTGTCTGTTTGTCATGAGGTCTCTCTGAAACACCCATGGATGCAGTGGCTGCCCTTGCTCCTCTGCTGTGCTCCTCTGCAAGCAGCAACTCTTGGGGTGAAAGTCTGCTCTCTGTCTTCGCATCCCAGCCCAGCACCACTGCCTCTGTCTCTGGGCCAACCTTCCCTCACTCTGCAGCCACGAACCAGGCTGAAATCCTTCTGAGGTGGCCCCTGAACTCCCTGGGAAATCAGGTTGACTCCTGAGGGCAGGAGGCAGCTGAAAAGTTATGGAAACACCTCCTTCCCTTTTTAGCTCCCACTTATCTCAAAACTCCTCAGAGTGTCCCCAGCTTCACAGCAGCTCTCTGAGCCCTCTTGGGCTATTCCTCTGTCAATAGCTTCTCGAGATACCTTTCTGATCCTTCTTAGGGACTGTACCTGGGGCCCGGTTATGTCAGTGCTGCAGAGTTTCTTTTTTGGTATGGCAGGTAAAAATTATTTTGACCTCACCCTTGAGATGGCAACATATAGTTTTGCCTCTAAATGAGCTCTGGGCCATCATATAACCTTTACTGACATCCCTGTGTTTCCTAGGGTCTTAAACATGCCCATGCCTAGAGCTCATGCCTAGAGGTGAGTACTCTGACTGACAGAACTGTACTTCGTATGCACTTTTACTCCTTAAGGATGTGTGACAGACAAAACAATTTGCAGACCTTCTAAAAACATTTATTCCTTATGTATTAGGAGAAAAAGACAGATCTAAATCGGCTACAGAACATCTCTACACAAACAATATACTCTTTGTAAAGATTTTTTTATCCCACTTGTGTGATTTTGGTCTTGTGACCAAAATCTTGAAGAAACCCTTGTCCTCTTCTCTCTCTTCTTCCCCATACACGTTTTCTTTTCAAGAACATGGATCCTTTTTTCACCAGCTGTTATTCTATAACTATTCATATTGCTTGAATAACTCTTATGATAAATTAAGATTTCTGAGAAAAGCTCTAATGACCATTAATTTCACAGACTATGATTTCCATCCATCCTGGAGGATTGGCATGAAGGATACCCTGTATCCACAGTATTGGATAGCCTTTCATTTTATAAATGTGTTAGAGTTGAAGGAATGAATTCTCAATGAGAACTAGAATAGAAATGAGATTTCAAAGAGATCCACTTAAAAATTGTTATTACGGGAGTGTATTTCTATGGAAGTGTTATAATAGTCTGATTAGGTTTAGCTTTGTTTTCTTTGTGATTACTTCCTCTTCATTCCCAAAAGGGTTCTCATTTTCATTTTGCCATTCTGTTCTTAGAAATTGCTATTATTTGTTAACAAATATTTTTATCCATTGTGTAACCTCTTTGCAGATTTTGTTTTGTATCTCTGTGAGGGAGAAGAGTGATAGAAATGGAGTGTGAAGGAAGACAGAGAGCACTTGGGAACTGGCTTGTGCTTGCAAGGGCAACTAAGTCCAACAGCATCACCAGGTTATTGAATGAAGCAATATAGGTTCAGGGAACTGAAATGCATCCACATCACATGTCAGAAGCTTGCTGGGCTGCTTTGTTTTAATAAACAAACTATTTTGATGACAGAGCTTGAAATTTGCCATTAAAGCTTGTCATTAGTTATTTTAGCTTCTGTTGAATATTGCCACCTTTGGAATAGGCTCAGTACTCTATAAGTTACAGAATTGCACAACTCTCTTCTGAGAGTATGAAAATTTTGCCTTGTTGGAAGGTATGCAGGATAATTGCAAAGACTGCAGTATACTGCTAAGCATCAGTGAATATCTGACAAGGCTTATTTGGCTAATCATCCCCTTCCTTAAAACACTTTGGGAGTGGAAGGATATCACTCATTCATATCTGGGAACAGGCTGAGCCTTGGTCATTGGGTGGGGGGCAGTATCACTGTGTATCACTCGTTTGTATATTTGAATATACTATTATTTTCAATATTATTGTAGTTATTAAATTGTTCTTATCTCAACCCACGAGTCCTTTTTTTTTCCTTTACCCCTTTAATTCTCTCCTCTATCCTCGGGAGGGGGGGGAACTGAGTGAACGGGTGCGTGTGGGTTGGCCCCCGCCAAGGGCAAACCCATCATAAAGGGTCAACGGCAAACTCTATGCCAACTTTGTCCTTTGAGCCTGACATAAAAGTAGCCTACAAACAGTTCCTTGAACTTAATTTTGGGCTTCAAGACATCCCAAAAGGAACTCTAGCAACCCAAAAAAATCAATGTACACCACACCCCTGTTATAACTGGATCTGATCTGTTTAGTTTCTATTTAAATATTTCTTTAGTGTATTCAGGATTCTTCTATAATTTATTTTAGAATGCAT
Organism: Pterocles gutturalis; assembly: GCF_000699245.1. Classification (NCBI taxonomy): domain Eukaryota; kingdom Metazoa; phylum Chordata; class Aves; order Pterocliformes; family Pteroclidae; genus Pterocles; species Pterocles gutturalis. Next base: position 30,045 of record NW_010142981.1, read on the forward strand.
ACACCTGCACTGGAGTTGCAAAAGGATGCACAATCAAAAACAATCCTCTGCTCTAGGAGTGATTTTTAAGAGAAACATAGCGACTTTTGTTCCCCCTTTGCAATGTGGAAGACCAGTCCAGAGTCAGGCATGTTACCTTCTGCTTTGGGAATAATGCTTCCATTTGTTCATGTGTGATTCTCACGTAAGCTCTATTATTTTATGACAACATTTTTGCAAGTAGTCCCAATATGAATTACTGAAATAGATGTACTAATGTGGATTTGATTGGAAAAATGGTGTTTGATCTCTACAATGTAGGAAGAAATGCTCAGAAAATAGGAAGAATGCCGTGTCAAACATAATAATCAGAGCAAACGTAACTGATATTAAAGTCATTCATGCATCAGTGCCTACATCAAGCTGTTTTCTGTCTGTTACATGATGATTTGCGACAGTATAGGAAATGCTCTTTGGACAATGGAATTGTTTTTCATAGAGTGAACTAAAAACATTCACTCAAACAGTTATTTTTCAATTTTTTTTTTTTTTTTGCTATAAAATAGTTTGGAATTAAAAGCATTTAATTCTTTCATTCTCACCTTAGGATAAATTTCTGCTGTTATGCCTGGGCTCACAGTCAGTTGGCTTGCCAGGGACAGACGGATGCTTGGATCTGGATAGATTCTGGATTGCTCCAATGTTAGTAAGCAGAAGCAACAGTTGGTCATTTCTCACATTGCAGTTGATGAAGATTTTCTGTCTATTCAGTGCCCTCCTGCAGAGTACTTAAGTGTTTTACAGCAGAAATGGGAGATTGGGAGATCTCCCAAAATGGTAAATGGGAGATCTTGCCTGGAAGGCAAGATCATGATCAGCTCTCAGTTGCATGGTTAGTTCTCACTTCTGCTTAACATACTGATCAAACTTTCATGTGCAATGGGCTGGTTAGTGTAACAGTTAAAGCAACATCACAGTAAGGTCTCCTCCTGAGCCTCCCAGGCAGCTGTCCACCCTCTGCACTACAGGCTCTTGCTTTCTGTTTGGATCAATGGAGAGTGAACCCCTTTCCTCATGTGTGAAGCTGAACAACACAAATAGTCATGATGGGAGAGAAGACTAATGTTTCTACATCCCATGAGTACACTCTAAAGAAAGAGCTACTAGAGAAGCCAGCATGAGGCCACAGCCATATTTCCTTTGGTACTCTGCTCTGAAAATACCTATGGATTAGGGCATGAGGGAAAACTAGGTGGGAAAATGTCTGCTTTGTGGATCTAGAAGAATTTAGTAGATTCCTCACTAACTTGAGTGCAGTCAAGGCACCCTCCTTCAGCACCTTCGGGGTTTGACTCACAAACAATTGCTGCAAGCATATGTAATGTCTCCAGAGGAGCAACTGAGAAGGAGTTGAAATATGCGAAACCTTGTAAATCAGTGCCTGAAGGAGAAGTTAGGAGATGTTTAACAACATGATATGATCACCACAACCCATAGTATTTGTTGAGTTTTTTCAAAGCTCATCCCAGGTATAAATCCCAGTAAATCTGTGCTCTCTAGAATCCAGGGAAGTAGTATGTTTGACTGGGAGCCACCTAGCGTAGACTGCTGACAAGGTAGGCAGCTCCTGTACTAACTGAGGATGAGCTTGTAACCAATACCTTGTCCTTCTCTGGGGTTTGAGACTTTAGCAGGCTCTTCCTTCTATTGCAGGTCCTAAGCCTAGCACCCTCTTTCAAACGTAGTACCCCATAACTTTAGGGTCCATTATCATAGTGCTCATGTTTTCCTCCTTTCCCTCATTTTCCTGTCCCTCCTCAGCATGAGAAGATTCAGATCACATCTTCCACTTTGCTGGAGAGTGCTCTGGGCATCAGACTGAAGGCTTTGCCTGCCCATCTGTAAATGCAATAAGGCAAAAAAAGGGGAGAGGGAGAAAACTTCCAATTTCAAGCGAGACAGACTGAATAAGTGATGGAAATGAATGAGATGTGTTGGACTCTGGAATCTGCCGGACTCTTTCAAGGCAAAGAGTAAAGGCTACATTTTTTTACATCACTGAAGATGAACAAGATATTGTTTCCTCTAATCCATTTAGTCTGCAGCACTTGAAAATTGCTTATTCCCTTCTGTGAGTAACTTCATGGGATAGCTTCTCAGAATTGTGTTATGAAATCACTTGCAAAAAATGGCACTAGATGTTCTAAGGGTGAGTTGGAGTGATGAATCTCTGAATGACATGCAACTCAAGCTATATGAGTTAGGGGAGACTTCAACGTCTGTGTGGTTTTCTTCAGAATCATTGTTATCAGAAACAAATAGAGGAACAGGTTTTTGTTAGCTTGCGATAACTAACTCATAATTTACAAAGTGGTCATACTTACCATACTTATCTCATTTTTCCAGATGTTGAACTGGTTTTAGTAGGCTATTTTTGTTTTCAGACCTTTTTGTTTTAATCAGACAAGAATATGATTTTGTTCTGTTACAGTAACTGGAATTCTGACATGAAAGGCTTTAACCTGTGTGTAAGTAACAGCTGTGGAGTGCTAACGATGCTGTTGATATCTAATTTTCTCTAAACTTGGGCTTGTTTGATTTAACATTTAGTATTTGAAGCAAAATATGAGAAAAATTAGGAGGTTAGGAGGATAGGTGGGAACAGCATCTTTTTACTATATAGCATTTTTCACTTTCAACTGGTTACTACCTGTAAGAGGCATCAAAAAAAAAAGTCATGTGTTTTCAGAATACTGCATGTGGTTCTTAATAGAGAAAAAGAAAGAAGAAGCTAGAGGCCATGACTTATTTAGTCTTTAAAATGTGTCCTGTAGAGGAGTGGATAGGTGAATGTCTTTGTGACAGATGCAGTCCAGATCATTTGCTAGTGAGTAAAACCCAGAGGAGCAAATGTTTATGCTTTGGTCAGAGGAACAACCAAAGGTGATTCAGACAAAACTGCCTCAGAAAAAAAAGATACATGCTGGCTTTCCTTTCTCTTTTTCTTTTCTTTTTCTCAGTTCCTTCTCTCCCTTTTTTTCCACATTGCCTTAATACTTGCTTCACCTTTGATCTGTACTGATATGTCTCATAGAGCATAAAGCTTGTTCTTAAATACAGACAGTTGCAGCAGTTGTTGGGTAGGTCTGTGGGATGTTTTAAGGGTTTTGGATACAAAGGAGGAGGAAATCCTTATCCAGGCATAAATGAATCACTAAAATACGTGGGAAGACCTCTGCCATAGACAAGGCAATGGCAGGAATGGAGCTGGTGCTTAATCCAAAACAATTCAGGGATCCTTAGTGCCAACCAGAGCTAGTCTGAAGAATGCAGTCACTGGGCTTCTGTTATATCAAAATATAGCCTTTCCAGGGGAAAAAGCAAGACAAAATAAAGAAAAGTAAAAAAAAAAAAAAAAAATGTGCAGCATCTGGGTAACTGGGACGAAGGGTATGACCACACTAAAAAAATGTTTACTGGGATCTCTCACTGGCCTCTAAGGAGAGAAAGCACATTCGAAGCCATATTTCTACAGATAAAAGAGGCCTGTAAAAAGTTAGAACACACTGATCAAGGAGAATTTTAATTACTCCTACACTGCCAGAAATCTGAACTTCAGGGCTGAACTGAATCCTAAAAAAAAAATGGAAAAAGAGAGACTAGTTACCCATGAGTGCTTAAGAGCAAGTGATCATACTGCGAGTCAGAGACAAGATGGGTCTGCTCAACAGGGGATAATATAAAAATATTTTATGAAGTACATTTCAAGGGAAAGGAGCTTGACTTCAGGGGAAACAACTACCATCTTTGATTGTTTCAGAAATTTGCGAGTGACAAGTGATAATTAAGAGATTTATAGTCAAAGCATGTATGTACTTAAAGTCCAGGATTACATCAATTTTTCTTTTTTGATTTAATTTTGGAGAAGGTTCCAGAAGTCTGTTTTCAATTCTATTTGTTCTCTGCCTAGGGAAGACTGAATTTTGCTGCTTTAAACTCTGTTTTGTGACTGATGTTCTGAGCCATTTTAAGATTATAACCATGTGATATGAGATCCTGCTTTTGTCATACTATTTACAGCTAGGCAGTGATCTATTAAGGCATCTATTTCCCAGACACCCGATAAGAGTTCCACAGTATTGAATGTGTCCAACCCCAGGTACAGAAAGAGAAAGACAGATGATGCCAGGAAAATGAAAGATCTAAAGGCAAAAGGAAGACACAGATGACCACATAACTTATCATTTGACCTGGAAAAGAAAATTAAAAGGTATGAGGCAGCAGAAACCTCTTACATATGTACCAATAGATGTACTTTGTTTTCATGAAATCCAGTTATTCTCATTGATCTCTTGATCACTAGAATAAATATGCCAGATTTTTCTTGCACTTTTCAATCAGACTAATAAGACATTTCTTTAGAAGAGATACAATGGCAAAATTATGAAGAAAAACAGTGTCTGTAACTTTTCAGGAAATACAGCTCTGCAAGTATTTATTGTTTGTGTTGTTGAAGGTAACCTTTAATCCTAATTTAAAATAAACAAAAGTTAGTATTTCAAAACCAGTTTTAAACCTAATTGCAGATTCGTGACTGTGTCTCTTACATTATTTCAAACATCTCAGACAATTACTTTTCTTGGCCACGGTGCAGCGTAACCCATCCTCCTCCCAGCCTGCCCATTCTCTGCAGCAGCTGAAGTAGGCAAGGTGAAAACCACATGGGGAATACCCTCACTGAGGCCTCCAAACTGTGCACAGAGAGCAAAAGGGACTCGGAGAGGTGATCCACAAAGAATAATAGGCTGGGGTGGAAGTTGCCTAAACCATTCAATAGGAAACACAAAGAACAAAATCCTTGCATGTGGTGATATTCTATGCACCTGACACAGCACTACTGAAAATTATGAAATTTGAATCCATGCTAACAGTAAGCATGCAAGATCTTTCAAAGTGGATCCTCAAATAATTGTAATTCAATATTTTTCTGGACCTAATCCACAGACTGAAATGTAAGCAACTTTGGAAGTTCTTTTCTCAGCAGGGCTAATGACTCAAAGAATCATTGTCACCACTGGGTACTGGTCAGATCTACCTTTGACCTGGTACCTTGCTCCCACATCATCACAGGAAGGTACAGTCTTATTTTATCCGGATCTGCAGAAATATGAAAAGTCAGTGCATCTAAATATTCCAAATATATAGAGAAATAACACATTTGTTTGAAGCAGGACTTCTACGAATGCAAATGGTATGAATTTGCAGAGCTAGTAACTCAGTTTTATAGAGCTGTAAGCTGGGGAAAAATGTAACAGAAAAGTTAATGGAAGCATTTAACAAAGGACAATGATCAGGAACCATAAATCTTAGTAGGAACGGACATTAGAGAAATGTATGCAGCAGCTCACTCAGCACAGGAAGGATTCCTTAACTGCAGGACATTTAGCATAATGCTATTATGTATAAAGTGGCCCATACAAATCCTAACAAATCACCAACAAGTTTATTTTAACTTTTGCCACAAGACAGTTTTGAAAACTTTGGTAGGATTTGCAAAGATGGCAAGCCTAAAGTAGATGTTTCAGATCCACGTGTGTCACAATGGCAGATGTCTAATTGCCCTTTGAAAGGTAAAACATCAGCAGTGGGAAAAAGTTCATTTGTGATCTCCAGCTATCCATGAAGTGCTCCCTTGTATTTCTTTTACACATAGGGAAGGTCTTTGCTACTGTTGTTGCCTCCTCTGTACAGAGAGGTATTCCTTCCTTGCAGAGGAGAAGAGGGATGTGACAGAGGGAGAGCTAACCTCAGTCATGGAGAAATCAAGCCCATGCGATTCCTAGAAGATGCTTCACTAACAACTTTGAAAGCTGATGATGGAAACATAACGTTCCTATGACAACCTTTTACAATTTCAGGATACTGTGTGTCGTGGTTTGAAAGCCACCACACAGCATCTTGCTAAAAACCTCGTGGGCTGAGGCAAGGACAGGGAGGGTTCACTCACCACTTATGGTCGTGGGCAAGAAACTGACACGACTTGGGAAAACACAATATTTACAAACAAAACCAGAGCAAGATAATGAGAAAGAGAACAACATCCTAGAAAGGCATTTCTCCCCACACACTTCCATCCCAGGCCCAAAGGCTTTGTTCCTGGTTTCTCTACTTTTTCCCCCATGGTGGGGCAGGGGGCAGGGAATGGGGGTTGCAGTCAGTCAAGGTTGTTTCTGCTGCTTCTTTATCCTCGGTGGACAGTTCCTCACAGTTCTTCCCTGCTCCAGCATGGGGTCCCTCTCACAGGAGAGTCCTTCACAAACTACTCCAACATGAGTCCTTCCCAGATGGGGTCAGAGTCCTCCACTGACTGCTCAGCTCCAGCGTGGGTTTTCTTCCACATATTCGTGGCCTCATTTGGGCATGGCTACTTCTTCCAGCGTGGGGGGTCCTCCACGGCTACATTTCCATGAGCTACAGGTGAGCTCTGCTCTTCATGGGCTGCACAGGCACAGTGTGTGTCACCATGAGTCTTCACCACGGGCTGCAGGGGAATCTCTGCTCTGGGGCTCCTCCTCCCTCCCCTTTCTCTTCACTGTACTTCGTGTCTGTGTAGTTGTCTCTCCCACACGCCGCTCCTCTCTCTGATGCAGGTTCTTTCACTGGCCCCTGAGAAACTCCTGGCTCTTGGGGGAAACATGGCGGAGTCTGGGCTGTGGTAGGAGGTCAGGTTGCAGCAGAGACTGGGCAGGCAGCTGGACAGCTGGGCCAGGCCCTGCCTGAGGCCACCCCAACCCCTCCATGTACTGTGCCCCCTCTTAAATATGTTATTTGCAGAGGTGCTGATGGGCTCAGCCCTGGACAGGGGTGGGTCCATCCTGGAGCTGGGGAAACTTCCAGCAGTTTCTCACAGGGGCCATCTCAGTAGTGCTCCCCGCCCCTGGCTACCAAAACCTTGGAGTCACGGGGGAACTCTTCGCAGTTACTTACAGAAGCCAGCACTGTAGCCCCTCCCTTGCTACCAGAGAGGACTTGGAGCTGGGGGAACTCTTAACAGCTACAGGAGCCATCACTGTAGCCCCTTCCCTGCTACCAAACAGACCCACCACACAAAGCCACAACACTGTGTTATGTAGATAGAGAGCTTGGTCACCAGAAAAGCAAGGCCAAACAGTGTGCTAATAGTCCTTTTATCCACAGACTTCTATATCAAAGCTTTGAAGACCAGATCTTGGTTGCAAGCCAAGGAAGTTTCCTGTGTTTTCCCTCAGGTCAGAAACAGTTGCCAAGAAGAAGCGTTGTACATGGGACTGTTTCAGCTGGAAGGATCTTTGCTTGAAGCTGAGTCCCTGCCTGTTGCTTCATAAAATTTTGGAGAAGACTATTACAGGGTCTTTACAATAAGATGTCCGTAATCTGCTTTCTTACCTGAGGGCCTCATTCAATTTTTTTGTTCATCCTTGAAATGAGGGGAACTCCCACTGAGATATTCTGGGTTCCTACCTGACTAGAAATTGAACTTGGACTTCTGAGTGTGATCCACAAATAATAACTGTATACATCAAGAAGGGAGGAAATGTTTGTTACATAAATCCACAGTGTTTGCATGTTCATTTCTCCCTGTGTCTTTATATGTATGCACACATGGACACATGCACAGAGAAAAACACAGAGTGAGAGAAGAGAAACCTCTGAATCTTCTGTGGTCATCTATCAAGTGCAGGAATTTCTTCTGGTGGTTTTAAATATGTTTCTGAGGTCTAACAACTACCTAGAAAGGTATTGATGAGCTGTCAACTCATTTGTTGTTATTATACCAAACATTTATTTTGTAATGAAAGAGTTGTATTTTCTAGGGATCTGAAGTGGTACACCACATCAACTCTTCCATGGCAACAAGGAATCTGTCCCTGTGTTTTCCTACTAAGCATGTTATAAAACTGCTAGTTTTTGATTCGGAATAACTCAACTAACATAGGGCACTCAGTTCTTCTGTACTCTTTCAACTGAGTGCTGATTTCTTTTCACTGCTTAAGATGATCTCACATACTGTAATCACTCTTGGTTCAGCACTGTGGTTTCAGACAAACTACATATCTACCTTGTTAAGCTTCCTCTTCAGGAAAGAAAAAGAAAAAAAGATGTTTTAAAGGGAAAATACGCAATGCACTTTTGTTCTGGTCATAAAATGAAATACCAGTGTTTTCTTCTCTTATCTCTCTATTATTGTAGAATCATAGAATGGTTAATGTTGGAAAGGGCCTTCAAGACCACCTAGTTCCAACCCCCTGCCCTGGGCAGGGACACCTTCCACTGCTCAAGGCCTCACCCAGCCTGGCCTTGAACAACTCCAGGGATGGGACATCCACCACTTCTCTGGGCAACCTGTTCCAGTGCCTCACCACCCTCACAGTAAAGTATTTCCTCCTGATATCTAATCTAAATCTACCCTCTTTCAGCTTAAAACCATTCTCTCTCCTCCTATCACTACACTCCCTGATAAAGAGTGCCTCCCCATCTCTCCTGAAGGCCCCATTTAAATGCCCGAAGGCTGCTTCAAGGTCTCCCTGAAGCCTTCTCTTCTCCAGGCTGAACAAGCCCAACTCTCTCAGCCTGTCCTTGTATGGGCAGTGCTCCAGCCCTCCGATCATCTTCATGGCCCTCCTCTGGACCCGCTCCAACAGGTCCATGTCCTTCTTATGTTGGGGGCCCCAGAGCTGGACGCAGTACTCCAGGTGGGGTCTCGTGAGAGCAGAGTAGAGGGGGAGAAGATAAGAGTGATATGCTTGTTTTCTTGCCAAAAGAAGCATTATGTGCAGTAGATTAATCTGTTTTTAAAAATCACGTACTTATCGCCATTCTGCTTTAGAAGCTGTATGAACATTAAAGCTTCTATTATTTCTGTTAGCAGAACATAGATAATGCACTTCAGAAAAAATTAACCACCAAGTTTGGCTGACATTTATACAGGTAATTGTAGCTGCGTAAGAAGTGAGAAAGAAAGCCAGTTTGGAAATAAACATACAAGTTGGGAGAAAGATTGGAAGAAGTGAACTTGCTTATGATGTCCAGTTGCTGGTTATCCAAGGTGACCATATTATATGCCTTTCCATAATGTCACTTCCCATAAATTGTTCATTAACCTTGATTTTAAAATCGCTGTTTGTTCCCATCCACTATTTCTGCATGGAAAAGTATTTCAGTACCTCCCTTGTATGATGCACAGAATTTTTTCTCTATCTGCCAGTCTAAATGCAATGCATGGATGTCGTTGGTATTCCCGGAAACGGCCCCAACAAGACAATTTGTTTTGGCTTCTAAATGATCCTGGCCACGCTGCGTGTGTCTGGCCAGGCTGGCAGTGAAATCATGAACAAAGTATCTTTCCACATTGCAAAGGCCAAAAAAGGCTTCACAATCCATTTGTTTGCTTGTCTCATACTGTTTGTTTGTCTGACATCTGTGCACTTCTACAGAACTGTCAAGGTTCACGGAGGACAGAATGTATGTATTTCCATCTTTATTGTGGACCAGTCTCTGCCATAAGCTGCCTCTGAGATAAGTAGCTCTGAGCAAACTGCCCTATGCTGTGCTATTGCTTTAATGGTACAATTTAGCCCTAAAGTATTTATTAAAAGAGAAATTTAAGAGTTTAAACAGCATCTGATACCATATATCAATAACTAAATTCGGCAACAAACTTCATTTTGCTGGAAGAGTTTTAACTTGTGGACTACGTGAATTATACCTTCAAAGCTTCATTGTTCTATCTGTCTAATAATTGTTTTTTATCTTGTGACATTAACTTTTTTGGGTATTGAAAGAGGTCTTTGCATGTATTTTTGTGGTGTATCTGTATGCCTGTTTTTTTTTTTTACTGCAAATGTCTGCTCAGTTCTTTTTGTAATGTTTATGTATTGCTCTTCGCTATTAGCATTTGAAGATTTTTCAGCATTAACTTTTAAATGGAATCATAGGTCATTTATCTTAGAATGCATGCTGAGAAGTAATCAATTGTAGCATCACTTTATTGATGGTGTTTTGAAAGTCTTCCAATAAAACTCTTTGCCTTGTTCTGTAGTTCATTCCAATTGAATTGATTTATGCTGAAAATATTTCCTTGGGTTCTACAAAAGCTGCATTTTAGTGGTTGGCATCTTACTTTCATTGGCAGCAATAATAAAAAAAGTATAATGTTGCTCATGAAAATACTACAGCCATTAGCACAATTTAATTATTCAGATAAGTACAAGGGAGCCATTAATAAGACACTGTAATGACATCAAACACCATCCACAAAGAAAAGGAATGTTCCGTTATATTCCCATGCAGATTTAACAGACTGAAGCCTTGCTTGTGATAAGAAAGAAAAATTTTGAACATAACAACTGCTTAATTCTGGAACAAAAATGATTTCAAATTAAGAAGTCAATCCAATTTGTGAAACAATGCAACATAGTAAAATATTTTATTCTTTTTCTGTTATTTTCTATATAACTTCAATTAATCCCATAGCAGAAAAAGTTCCAGAGACAAGGCAGACCTTTATTAGTCTCAGGTTAAGGTTTTCTGCTTTAGAGGATGAATACCAATGAACTCTAAAAAAAAAAAAAAGAATTAAAATAATCAATATGCCAAAGCAAATGTATGCAGGATAGCTGCAAATGTTTTATCAGAATAAGAGAGCTATTGTATTTAAAAACCTAGAGACATCTTTGGAGAGATGAACCTGTGTCAGATGTGAAAAGAAGCAAAATTGTTAAATATTTTCAAGTATTTAATGAAACCTCTCATCTGAAACAGGCTTGCTAAATTATTTATTGAAAATCTAATTAGTACGTGTAGCTCTTGGAGCTTAGATTTACTCTATCTGAAGTGACCCATGTATCTCTCACACAACAGGATATCAGAAGAATTCCAAAGATTGCAGAAATTGCTAGGAGATATTAAAGTAGTGATTTCATGTATCCATGTAATAACAACTGCATAATTTTCCTCTCATTTACATTGTGATAAAGCAAAAAATTTGGTATGTTAAGAAACCAGAAAAACCTAATTTCTCCTGTTCCATGAAGACTTTTGCAATTCATGAAGGATAAAGCGCTTCCAAGAAACCAATACTAGGCACCACTGACTTGATTTCCTCCTCTATTTACCAACATTTTGATATCAAGTAGTGTTTTTCCGACTATAATTTGTTGGCAGAAGCTTTTCATTTTTGAAAGCATGAATTAATGCAGAAAAATATGGCAACGTGTAGCTTTTACTGGCAATGGACTCGGTCTTCTAAAAGTTACCACGGTGTTTGCAATGCCAGTAAGGGGGAGCGTAAAACTGTTACTAGTCATGATACTTGGAACGACCTAGTATTGCTTGATAGAGGATTAGAACTGGTCTTAAATAAGGTTATATTCCTAATGAAAACTGGACTTGTTATGTTGCCTTTTCCAAACCCTTTTCTTACTTTCTGGGGAAAAAAGTTTTTGTGTGTATGTGCATGTGTATATGTGTTTAAGTGGGAGAGAGAGAAAGGGAGGAAAAAGGTATAAAAAGTAAAAATTAATTGGAAGAAAGGTACTTGTAAGAAGTGAGTTCTGGGAAAGAACCTGAAAAAGCATGAATGGTCAACCAGAGGTTTTTTCTGTACTCCAGCGGATGCATCATTTGAGCCATTAATTACCAGAGAGAGTGAGACAATAGAAAGACAATAATGACTGCTCATGATTAAAGCACTGAGTCAGTCAATGACTCAGTTACAGTAACACCAGGTTACTGGTTCAAAAAAATACTGTATTTCCAGAAGACTTAGAGAGGCAGTCACATTACATGCAAAAGAGATTTTTTTTTTTCCATTAGGACTTCACTCGTTACAATGCTATAATGTCTTCCCTTAGTAAACCCCATATGGTTCACAGTGAATTTTCTTTGAAAAATGAGATACATAATGAAAGAAAATAGAACCCTCAAACAATCTGAACTAGGTTTTTCCCACACCTATCGGAAGCCCTTTCACCAGACCAGATTAAAATATTGTAAAGTAAGATTCAGCATTTTAAATAGTTGCACCTCTCAAAGACTGTAAAACCAAGAGTTTTGAAACATAAATGCCATTGGAGCTGTGAGGGGAGATCCAGGCTCGGGCTGAGGTCTCCGTGATCCCTCAGGGAGACCCGAGGGGCCTGGGGAGTGTGCTGGGAACATGCTGCAGCATTTTGAAAACTGGCAGCACCTGCAAAAAGTCATATCAGAGGGAAGGTAGCTGAGAGTAAGAACAGGGAATGGCTCTATGTCCCTTGTCTTCACAGTCTGTTTAACACAGGTCTCCTTAGGAGTTAGCATGTCATGATCCTCAGCACTACAAAAGGTGGGGTGGGGGCACCTAATGCAGGGCAATTGGAAAGGCAAAATAGTTCCCAGTCTTCCACTACCTTTCTGTGCTTGCGTATAGCTTTTCACAGCCTGTCCTCCTGCTGCTGAGGAGAGGAGCAGAGGTAATGTCCTTGTTTCTGGAGCCCACTGCTGTGCATGGCTGGGTTGAGAAGGGAAGGGAGCACGTGCCACTGCGATACAGAAATATGGAGTGAACAAGTAAGACAGCTCCTGCAGCACTTAGAGGAAATAAAACTGTGGTAGAATCTAGAAATGGACTTTTCAGGGAGAATACATTTACTTTTAAGAGACAAATTGGAAAAGATTAACAGGGTGCTCTGTGATTAAGAAAGAAAAGATTAAGATGTGCTCTGTGCATGCTAATGCCAATGGGCTGTGCTGCAGACCAGCATTTGTTTTTATTTCCCTGTTGTTACCTATTGCAGGTGTTCTCTTATGCCTGCATTTTCACATCCTGCCTTTAATATCATTTGTCTGTTTTTCTCTCATTTATTTTTTCATATTAGTCTCAGGAAATGCTTTAACTGCCCTGTTGGTTTAATATTTCCTCCTTGCTTCAGGAAGATAGTTTTCAATATTTTGTGCAAGGATTAAAACATTCAGTCAAAGCGCTTGCCTTTCTCCTATTTATTAAAGGACCATATTCACCTTGCCTGTACAGTGCTGGCAGTTTTTCCTAGAAGTACATCTTCCATTTTGGAAATCTTAAACTCTAGTACAATAATGTAATAACAGCCATGACAAAACATGAGCAGGACAGATACCAAGTGAGGGAAAACTATAGGAAGCCAGGTATTGTTTAGGGTTTTTTTATGTACACAGGTTGTGGTTATTAACAGTGTCTAAACCCCACTGGAAGCTCATTACTCCCAGCTAGTTACAATGCAGCTCTCTTTCCATTCTCTCCAAAAATTCTGTAAAACAGATAGTAAAAGATCCATTCTTCCATGTGCTGGGGAAATTAAGCAAGAAAGTGAGAGGGCTGATGGCTATTAGCAATAGTATTGCCATTCAAGAATCCAAGAGACTCTCTGAGGAGCTGAACCTGTGTCAAATGTGAAAGGAAAGGGGTTTGTGAAGTAATTTCATCCCTATAATGAAATCGCTGACATGAAATCTCCCAGTTCCTGAATTATTTAGAGGAGGAAAAAGTAGTAAGTAAATTTGCCTCTTTGCTAAAATCATTGCTTCTGTATTTTCTAGTTGCATATTTTTCTCTGGAGGCTTTTTACATCTACACATTTTGAGTGGACTTTCATGCAGTATAGGCTTTTAACAGTTTCTTTTATAAAGTAAATCATACAGTAGGAAATAATGAAGATAGCCAACAGATTACACCTGGGATACAATGCAACCAAAGAATCTTTTTGGGCATGAACTTTTTATGTGAAGGAGACTGTCGTGGGTTAAAGTTAACTTA
>NW_010142982.1:0-40134 GCF_000699245.1 Pterocles gutturalis
GAGGAGGGGGTGTCGAGGCGTGTTTCCCACCCTCAGAAACTACCCAGGCCTGAAAAAATGCAGCCCGGCCCTTAACTGTGAGAATACCTCGCTCTGTTGCAGATGCGAGCTCGTAGCTGGGAGGCTGAGTTTCTTAACAAACGGAATTTCCATATTCTTTCTTACAAGCGTGCCTGCAGCCTTTGCTGTCTGGCGGTGTTAGAATGTAAAAGTATTGATCTGTCTTTCTTCTGTTTCTTCTTTTTTTGTTTTTTTTTGGTTTTTTTAGTAAAGCAGAATTGGCTCTCATAATCTTTCAAATCCTGGTGCTGTTTCAGCATCTACTAAATTCTCCTAACTTAAAAAAGAAAAAGTACAGAAGCACTTGAAGGAAATCTGTCCTGGAAGGACAGGTTATTTGTTGAAAAATGAAAAGACTTTACCTAATTTTTAGGGATAGAGAAAATCTTGTGCCTTTTTCATTTTCTTGGAGAAAAGGAGCACAAGCTTTACAGGACATGGCATGATGATATTCACACGCATACGCTAAGCCTTTTTTGAGAGGAATTTTCTGTCTGAAATCTTAATATTTCAGTTGCTGAAAATTCATTTGATAATGATGTTGCCCTCTTATTTCCTAGAAAAGTATGAATTAATGCAATAATGCTGTAAATGTAAAAAAAAGTAGATCCACCTCTTAAAACTGCACTATTTGGCTTTATGATGAGGAGAGCTTAAAAAGTGTATTAACTTTTTCTTCCTTTTAAATTCTGGTTTCAAGTGTTGTAGTAATAATTCTAATACTAAAAAACATTGCCTCCCTGGTCTTTTTTAAGTGTTGAACTGAACTTTAGCACTTGTGCAACAGTTGCCGTTTGAAAAACATCATAAAATCACTTGGCCTGATGATAAAATGTGGCCCAACTTTCTACCTAAAGTAGGAATGAATTGTAACTGATTGAACGTGCTTGGCAGATTATCTGTAGAACAAGACAGGCTACACTGAGAGCAGAGTGCTCTCCCCAGCTTGTTGGATAAAAATAAAGCTTTGTGTGTTCTGAGTTACCGTACAATTTTTCCTTATCTTGGACTTCAGATAATTACGCTATCAGATTTGGAATGTGACTACATTAATGCTAGATCATGCTGCTCAAAACTCAATAAAGTAAATTATTCTTCTTTCCATTTGGTGTGATTTAAGAAAACAATCCCTCGTCTTAGCATCACAAATAACAGGACTTGATTAGCAATATTTTGCATGTATCCTTTATTTCAGTCTGTTTGTCTTTTTTGGATGTGTGCCACATCAAGGATGTCTAGTCGTGACTGAACTCTGGGATCTTTATAGCAACTGTCTCTGATCCTTTTGTATAATTTCTAACCTCTCCTGAACAGTAGAGAGTTTTAAAGTGATTAGGAAAAGTGCCAATGTACCGTTTTAACCAAATCTGCTTAAAACTGATTTCATTAAATCAATGTGTCCTTCCCCTGTGAGTGTTCACTTTGCTTTAAAGCTATTTTCTTTCTTAATGTGAAAGAGAATGCTATAGGATACTATCAAGACAAAAATGTGTTGTTGCCAGGGGCTGACCCGATTTAACTATGCCAGTTTTCATATTGATCAACTTTCTTATCTGTTCCAAGCCCGAGGGTGTTTGTATGTCCTGTGTCTGTGCAGATGTTAATTGTCTGCTTCTCTCATTCCTAAATTCAGTGTTCTCTGCAGTGATTTCAAATTTACTTTCTTAATTTGCTTTCTTCACTGTGTGTGTAATATAGTTGTGTTCAAACACAACTTCTCTCTAGAAACTTTTGTAATACTTGGATGAAGTACTTCTGTTATAATATCTTAGGGCTCGATTTCTGGCTTGTGTGCAGTCTGTCTGAAGGTATTAATTTCCCCATATTGTGATGAAATCACATGAATTTTCTTCTTCCATGAATTTTCTGTCTGAGTTTGATGTTATTAGAATCAGATGATAACTCCATATAGATCTCCTTTTCAGAAAGGAATTTATATTTGTGCGTGTAACTTTTTTCTTTTCTTCCCTTTTTACAGTGGGTGGTCCCTGAGGTGATTGGCCATGCTGTTGTAACTGTATTAATGCTTATTTCATTGCACTGGTTCATCTTTCTCCTTAATTTGCCAGTCGCAACATGGAATATATATAGGTAGGTGCAAAGGGTTTTGTGTGCTTTTTTTTTTTACCCATTGTTACTAGTTTAGCTTTAATTGTAGTATGCAGATAAATAGTATGTCATGATGAGATGTTTCAGTTGTGGTTTTGAGCTGCTAGCAATCTTCATGGATCTACCTAACATAAAACTCTCCTCTCTTTGCAGTTAAAATGATAAGAATCCCAACAGCGTAAAGGAAATGAAGCTTTTGGCCTTTCCTTGCATTCACTCTGGTGCCCCAGAATCTTGATTTGAGAATCATTCCCAAGTTTGTAGGAAATAATAGCATGTTAATTATGAAGTAGTACTGCAAACATAGTTGCTAATGTTTTTCATGCTGCGTCTACATGCCTGATAGTGATATCAGCTTAAAAGTACTTAGGTCAGCATGGCTGATGGTTGTAAAACCATTGGGCTGTGGTCTTATCCCCTTCATCCCCCTTTGTTACTGCCTTCTCTCGCTTGTTTGCATTGTTTTTGGACCCCCCTCCTCTCTTGCTTCTTTGTATTTGGAAAGCTTTGCAGACTTCTCATCTTAGGACAACTGTCACTGTTACTGGTCTCTGTATACTGGGCTGTCCACCACTTTGAAATGGTTTACTTATCAGTAGAGGTCTCCGTGTGGCAACATCGACACTGTTGGTTCAAAACTGTTCTTTTTATTTTGTACCATTTGATGAGCAGAGAATTGAACCTTTACAGGTGTTATGCTAATGAAAACTGGGTGTGGATTGGTCATGAATTATCTCTAATCACTGTACTACAGGAAGTCCAAAAGTGTAAGATATGGGTATGAAAAGTTGCCTGTAGTTTTTTTTGGCCTAAGCCTTCTAGGGCTAACTATTTGCTTAATCTTGATGACTAAATGATACCGTTACAGGCAGTTCTGGCTTAATTACTAATTATCTCAGTGATTTCAGTGCAAATAAAGAGGTTTTGTGTGAAAGGGGCATCAGGAACAAATCCTGGGGAGGATAAATTGGACAAAAACAGCCTCAGGGGAGACTTTTAGATTTACAGTGTGTTTGTTGTAACATCCTACTGGCCCTTCTTGTTCAGCATACTCAGATGCTCATTTAATTTGGTTTATTTTGTAGTGTCTTATGCAATCTCCGGTGAGACATAGTTTTGTCTTACATTCTCCCTGTTTTAAAACTATATATTGAAGCAGCTTTTTTGAAATCTAATCATATTTCAAAATAGATATTTTTTTTAGTCCTTAAATATTTATTTTACCTGCTACTATGTAAAAGAAGCAAGAATTAGAAAGGGAATGCTGAATGTGACAGGAAAAAGAAAGCAAATTTTAGTGTGTTGTTCCACTTTTTTTTTTTTTCCCTTTGGTGTGCAGACCTGCTTGAGACAATACCTCAAAATAATCTGATTCTTGTCTATAAGTAGATCATACCCCTCTTAAAACTGAAGGAGGTAAAAAAAAAAAAAAAGTAAAACCCAAAAATCTTTAAAATACAGTTAAAATTCTGATCAGGACTTCCACCCCTTACAAAATTGTGTAATCGAGAGGGAAATGTCCTGTTGCTGTGGCAGCAGCTTCCACTGAATGGAGATACTGGAGGCACTAATGTCTATATGCATTAAAGCTGACAGTTTTCTTGTTCTTTGTGGTTTTACTGCAGAGGTTTTTTGCTGTTTAGAGTATGCCAACTGGCTTGAGTTGTGTTTGTCAGCATCTAGCATCCTTGTGTCCATGAATACAGTTCCTTAGATGTATAACAAAAACTGTACTAGCTTGTGAGCCTCTTGGAAAAACTACTTCCCAAGTTCCACAAGCTATAAATAAGTAGCATTATCTAAGTGTTATCACTCTTCTTAAAAAGCAAAATTAATAAATCCTAGAGATACAAGGAAACTGTGTACTCTATTTCTAGGGTAAATTGGTACAGGAAACTTGTGTTCTTCCTTGTAATGCATTTTATAGGAATAATTTTCCAGTAAATGAACAATTTGTGTTATAATACTAATAGACAAACCACTTAAAACTTCAAATTTAGAAGAGACTTTCAAACTGTAATTATTTCACATTAATGATTTTTAATGGGACATAATTGTTATTAGTGAAATATGCTGCAGTGCTTTTTAATGACTCTCTGAAAGAAAGACAAATACTGTGGTCTTAAATTTTTTTTTTTTTTGGTCTCCTACTGCTGCTAGAAAACAGCCTTGTTTCTTGTTCCCTTTCTTCCCCTCCTGTATTGAAATGAGTGTTTTAAGAGGTGGGGGGAGTGCCTTTTAGAGTAAAAGTGGTGTCATTCTTCAAGTATAGAAAGAAAATAAAAAAGTGTTCTGTTTTGAGGCTTTGCTTTTGCTCCAGCTGTAAGACCAGGAGTTAAAATCCTGTGTAGAAAGAGTATTATTCCAGCAAGACAGAGCGTGTATGACATTTAATTGAAATAATAACACTATTTGAGACTGAGCTCAATGGGAGTGAGAACTTCTTGTGCTTGCATTTGCTCTCTTGAGAAATGCTTATGACAAAAGAACATGCTGCTTGTTGTCCTGTTCAAGCAACATTCATAAACATTTGTTTTGCTGTTTTTGTTCTTTCTTTTGCTTACATTTCACTTTGTTTCACTCAATTTTTGTTCTTATGTGGGTTTGGACAGTAGTGCTTAACTTCTTCAGTTCTGCCCAGTCTCTCATCCTGTCAGCCTTGGTGTCTCTGCTGAGAGAACACAGGATGGTTTTGACAAAGATGGGACTAATACACACATCTTTTGTCTTATGCTATCTCATTTTGACTGCTGGAGTTTGTGATCATCTATGTGGGGTTTTTTGTAAATAAGTCTCTTAATTCTTAGCTAAATTAATTCTTTTCCAGTCCCTTTTATCTAACGCATCTTTCCACTGTGGGAGGACGGTTCCTTCATAACACCAAGTAACCACAAACGGCAATTAAGGTGAACTGGAATTGGCCATTACCTGGAAACTCTCCCATTTATACATGAGAAGCTGGGGCCATGCTTTTAGTACTTGTCCTCTTATTCTTTGTTTGTAGGTTGTAGTGGTGGAGATACGTGCACTATCCTGAAATGGAAATAGAATTAAAGAAAAGCACCCTTATGTTGAATTGTGAAACAGCTCTTTTAGATGAAAGTCCCTTCTGTGCAAGCTCTCCCCTTCCCCTGACACTCCCTCGTGTTTTGATGACTATACTTTTGGTTTTTTTCCTCTTAAACTTTCAGGTACATTATGGTGCCAAGTGGAAACATGGGGGTATTTGATCCCACAGAGATCCATAATCGAGGACAACTGAAATCGCACATGAAGGAAGCCATGATTAAACTAGGTTTTCATCTGCTCTGTTTCTTCATGTACCTTTACAGGTTAGTTTCAAAAATTGCTCCCCAGGAACAAAGGAATTGTCTGACAGCTATTTTTATCTCTTCTATTCTGCTAGAGTAATTGCTGGTATTCATGTCTTATCTTTTGGCATCCTGCTAAGCCTCAATAATATATTTTGACAGCTATCGCCAAGCTCATTATATGCCTTTATTCTTTCTTATTGTTTGGAAACCCAAACTACTCCTTAATCTCAAACCCACTGTCAAGTACAATATGAAAAGTTACATGATTTCAGCACCTAGAACAAGTGGCCTATTTAGCATGGAAAAAACCTTAAGGACCAAGTTTATTTTACAAATTCTGCTTTAGAAAATAAAGTTGAGCTGGCTAAGTCACAAACAGATAAGTTCTGTGATGGGGCCGCTTACTATACGATGGAAGAACCACTGTTCTTCTACTGCAGTATTACTTCTGCAGTCCTTGTCTTCATAAGCACAGCACAGAGCATAGGTGCCTTGACTTTCCGTTTCAGAATCAAGTACAGTTCTCTCATGAAAGTGATAACGGTTCCTGCTTGCACATGCTTCAGTAATCCATTGGTCTGATGTTTTCTGTTTTGTCACAGTATGATTCTGGCTTTGATAAATGATTGAGAAGTTCAAAAAGAACCGTTGACTGCCAAATTGGGTCATCACTCCAGTGACTGTGGAGCCACAGACACCTTCCAAACATACCTAGATCAGTGTCGTCATGCAGTATATTTTTCCTCTTCGAACAATAAATATTTTTCTGTATTTTTAACATAAAATATTTTCAAAAGACATTGGATTTGTGTAGCAGTTGTCTTTATTCCTTTAAAACCCGAACTGCTGGAGCTGCTGCTTCTGTAAGGTACAATCTTGCTTGCAGAACCAATTGCATAGGAATTAAATGGCAAGAAGGGAAACTCATTTCAGCAGCATGGGCCCATAATAGTGGTAATTCCAGAACAAATTTAAGTACAGCTCGGATGTCTGCTTCTTACAGAAAGGTGTCAGGATGTGCCTGCTGCCTGTCAAGCTGTCTTATTAGAGCCGAGTTTGAAGCAGTACTTGAGCACAAATTTCAAACTGGAACAGTAGCACAGCTTGCATCTTTGTGTCAGTTTCTTCTCCAGCTAAAAAGCAAGAGAATAAAACTTCTGCTTTTCTCCCTTTCCACCCCTCCCTCCAACAACCTCTATGCAGTCTTGTGTTTGGATGGATTAAGGTCCCTTTGGGCAAAGTGACACGTGTGTAAGAGAGAAAAACAGATAAATAAGAACCATGATTAATAGTTGTTTTTCCCCTTCAGCTTCTTTTTTTTCATTGAAATAAATCATAGAACTGCATACAAAGTAAACATCATACTGCACCAGCACTGGAGTTGGTTACAGAGCAAAAGCCTAGCTGCAGGCACTGCTCCATGAACCCCCTCCCTATCCAGTGAGGTGAACCAAGAGTATGGTTTACCCGACCACCTCTCTGAGGTAGACATAACTCAGTTAACCCAATTCTGATGTGACTCTGCTTCAAAGACACCAAGTACCCGAGTGCAGCTCTTGCATCAGTGATAAGTCTATAAACCTGAGTTTGTACCCTCACTGTCCAATAACTGTTTTTGTTTTTTTTTTAATGTGCATAGGAGCAGGTTTTTTGGAAACAAACACATCAAGTGAAACACCTCAAACATGCAGTTTTGTAATTAAGTCCTAAAATTTCTGAGTTTTTCCTTTTCTTCAGTACCTGTTCTTTGGTGTATAGCTGTAGTCAGCAGGTTGTTTTCATGGCCAAAGACAACACTAAAGCTTGATTTCTCTAGATACCGTCTGTTTGATGTTCGTTCTAGAAGTACAAAGATGAAAAACTGCTGGAAATTACACTCATTAAGAAATAACTAGGGAAATAGCTACCACAGCTGTGTGCAAATGACTACTTGACACCACAAAAATCAAACTACTGCCTTATGAAGATGAAACCTAGACAGCATGTAGGTCTGGAAAAAGGAGAGCACATAAAACTTTAAAAGAGAGGAAAGTCAGTAACTTTTGTAGCAGCTTACATGGCAGGCGATCAAGTTATCTTATTTGTAAGTGGAAAAAAATACTACACTTATTTTGGGTTTTATCTATTAAAAGAAATGAAAGTGAGATGCTTAAGTCCTTGCTGTAGGGCCAACAAATTTCATTAATGGTGGGTGTTTCACACCGAGAAACATGATCATTAATCACCACTTAAACTAGCAGTTTTCTGTCTTATTCTAAAGGCATGATTTTGAGATAAGAGCTTTATTATTAATGAAAATGTTTGTAAAATACATTGTCTGCAATGATTTCTAACTACTAGCACCTCAGAATTACAGTGCTGACAATAGATAGGAATTGGTAAAATTTATCACTCATACGAAAAGCTTCTATTCTTCTCTACTGAGGGAAGTATTTCTTCAGAGATGTGAGGACAGGGAAGGACAAGGGAAAAGAACAACATATCTGAAAAAAAATAAATAGAAATGGGGGTAGCATGTGTCTTAATTTATATCCCTGACCTAGAAGAATGCTATCGTGGATTCCTCCTCACTTCCTTCCTCAAGAGTGAATTATTGTCCATGACAGACCAATAAAAAAAAAATACAGCTACATTTTCTAAGTTATGGTTGTCAAATATTAAAAAAATTATACTTTTATATGAATGCAAACTTCCCACATCACCTTGTTTATATAAATAAATTCTCTGTTCATTCATATCTAACAACATGTTATAATAGTTGTAAAAATCTCAGTAGCAGGCTCCAGAGACTACAATTCTGCTGAGTAATTACACTGGTAATTTTGAAGCTTTCCTTATTGTGCAGGGTCATTTCCTGCCTTAACAGAGGTCTTCACAGAGATTTTAACAGAGCTCAGTCAACAATAGGAAAAAAATATTTGTAATTGCTAAAAATGTAGTTCATTAGCTGGAAATAGGGACCCTACAGTCATGTCTCAGGGGAGATCCACAGAAATTTTACAGTAGTAAAAACCAAAAACTCTCTGCATTCTGGGTCTCCATCAAGGGAGAACAGGGTAATTTAAATCCAAGCTTACTATACATAATTCAAGACAATTACAATCCTCAGACTGATTTTAAATAAAAATTCACGTAACTTCATCACTGTGAATTAGTATGAGGCTAGAACACAGATTCCCTCCTATTCACGCACCACAATATACTTCCCTTTGGAACTAAGGTATCCAAGTATAACCTCATGAGGGGACCATTATCTTATCCTTCAAATGATTAGCTCTTAATCCATGAAAATAAATCAGAAATTGGCCTACAGGGATTCTAACTTTTAACCAAGGTTATTAAACTCTTTTCATCATCCACAGTCCAGAGCCTGGTGAGCTTGGTAAGGTATTAGTCATTCCACAGTTTTCAGAGAGATGAGAGAGCTGTTCTAGTACTGCACTTAGGAGGGGGGATTAGTTAAATCACATACAGTAACAAATTTCCCCCTAATTAATTATTACAGTTACAGACTAGTGATTATTTATCTTGCTTTATTAAAGCATATACTTATCTCATTCTAGTAAACTACTATTAAATTAAAAAACTGGATGCACTTCAGCAAAAGGCTCGTTTGGAAAAGCTACAGAAGGGGATGGCAAATGTAGACACAGCTTTTTATTTAACAGAACATTAGCTAGAGCTGAATTAAAATGCAGGACAAGGCTGAGGTTGTATTTTAAGGCACAGGGAAGAAGGACAAGAACGCAGGGTTAGTTGGAGAGAACAAAGGCAACAGCTGAGAAGTCACTTCAAGAGCTCTCATCCACAAAAACTGCTTAGGTCAACTTCAGATAGAAGTCTGGAGGTCCCTGATCTCCAGTTTAAGAGAAGTCTAAGCAGGAGATGTCAATACTTTAGGAGCACCTTCTTAATATGAAGTATCAAAAAAATCCCACAAAACCCACAGGTCACCTCAAGCAACTTGTGCCTGGTGTTTAAGCAAGCTCCAGCATTAAGGCTTTCATGGAGCTGCAAAGGAGCAGACATTCAACAAGTTAGATAAGCGCAGAACAGGACACAGGCAAGTCGACAGCTAAATGTACAGTGAGAACAAAAGCGTGGGGCCGATTAGAGCCAAACATCAAAAACGGGAAAGCCTGCACACAACACTGCGTGAATTCATCTTCAGCTAAACTGCCACAAATTAATTTTCCTAGGGAGGACGTGGAATACTACAAATATGGAAGAAATCTATAATTAATGATCAAGAAATTAACATCCAAGTCAGTAATATAAGTGAAGTTAGGGAAACTAAGAACTATTCATTCCAGTTATTTATTCTGTTTATTGACTTGAAAGAAAGGGAATACAAACATTTCTGTTAAGTGCTGTGCACCAACATGGAAAAAGTGTTGTTTTTTTTTAAAAAAATCCTAATAAAAACAAATCAGAAGTTAATGTAGTTCCAATTGAACAATTTTTAAAGATATGTTTAAAATACTACACATTTATAAAATAAAAAAGTTAAAATGGTGTTCTGTAAATAATTAGTAAAACAAGTGAAAATAAATACAAGACCCAAAGTTCTTATGTTTTTAATGTAATATAGCAAAGAAATTTTTAACTACTTAATATAATCCAAGGAGAGTAACAAAAATCCAGAAAGTTTAAGAATGCAATCCTTTGAAACATTTAATATCAGTCCATAGCAAATAGTCATTACATACCAAAAGCTCTAAGTGTTAACTAGTTCCACCACAACTCCATATAAATCTTGACAATTTAGAAATCTTGAGATCAACAATAAAGTTCTTTTCTTGATCTCTACAGCTTGGTTTGTAAGTACATACATGCTTTGAGGATCCATTTTGTCCCATATGTTTTCAAGGAGCCAATAACTTTTTCCATCTGTGCCTAAAAATGTTAATCTAGCACATATACCCTAACAATGAAAAAAATGTTTTAAAAAAAAGATGGGGCACAATGAATTTCAAATTTATAAAAATATACTGATATTAACCAAAAACCTTCCGGTCAAAGGACACTTCACATACACACGACTTAAAGTATGCAATAAAACATGACAAGTACCTAGAACATTTGGTTCTCTGTCTGTTCATGGAACACACACACACGCACATTCATACCAGATGGGAGGAACACTCTCACAAACATTTTATTGAATCCAGATTATCTGGATTAATAGACAGAAAACTTGTCTACAGTTTATTTCAACAACTAGAGGCAGCTACTGCAGCAGTAGTTCAACACTGCACACTTCAATTAAGTCCACCCTGTTTAAAAAAGTGTCAATGATTTTTATTTCTTTCTTTCTAAACATCGTTAAAAGTAGCAGTTTTCAAAATTAAGTATGGCAGCTGAAAATGGACTCAAGCCCATGCAGAAAAGACAGGAGGAGGTCAAAAGGAGGATTAGCCATTTGTGGGATGGGTGTTCCTCTTAATAGTTGTCTCAAAAAAAAAATTAGGATCAAGTGTATTTTGTAGTTAAAAATATGGACAAACTATTGAAAGTGCATTTTTCCTCCTCCTCCTTGAGTTACAGTAGTTTGTTGGTCAGTAAATCCTGGCTCTTATGTTCATTCCTCTTTCTCTACCTCCCTCCCCATTTGGGTGTACAACATCTTCCCTCAAACTACAGCTAATTGTAGAGTACCTGGCTTCCTTTTCCTGATTTGGGGGGGAGTATCGCTTAGCGGTGTAAAAGCGTACAACAGGACATAAACTCCCAAGAACATACTGAGTTGTTATTAAACATTACCTGTTGGAAGCCAAGTTGACAAGTAAGTTGAGCAAGATCTGGGTAGATTTCTAGCTTGCATCTTTGCTCTAATAATAAAAAAAAGTTACCTTTAAAGTTGGAGAACTTCAGAAGACAGAGGGAATTTAAAAACAAAGGTGTCATTTCCCCCCACTACCCTCCCCTCCAAAACAAGGGCAAATCTAGCATCTTCCCTTCTGTGCTCCACTGTGCCTTGAAAATTAATTACTTACCTGAACAGCTAAAGAACATTCAGATAATAAAATGCTTCTGCATAATTTTTTTTAAAGATCTGCCTTGACAATAACCTGGGGCTACTGTGAATATTTTAAGCCAACAGCTAACTAGAGAAATTTACAAAAGGAGTAATGCTTACAGTATCTTCCTCTCCAAAACCATAGGTCTGTTGGCTAGAAATACAGTAATTTATTGCAGGTGTGTACTTGTTCCAGCCTTAGACTCCAGCCTATGAACATTTTTAAGCACATGGAAATCAAATGTGTTGCAAATGAGCAAACTTATTTGGTTTTTTTCTCCCCCATAGTCTCATTTTATAGTCTGTGTACAAAAAGTATTGGTACTTTTCAATTCACATATTGTGAATATGTGATGTGTTAGAAATAGTTTAGGTTCCTCTTTAATCTACAGTTGGAACAGTAGTCGGTACTGCTACATCTATAATGTCAGTTTACTGGGGGATCAAGTAGTGTGGCAAAATGCAGAGGACTCTCACCTTTGTTTCATCTCTGCTGCTCACCAGTGAGCAGCCAGCCATGCAATATACAGTTATTGAGACACTCCGGAAACAGTGCCGTCTATATGGAGCTTTCCTTTACATTGCATAGGTGACCATGAACTAAAGCAGACATATCCAAACACGTGCTTCTCCCTAACTCTGCTAGAGGTACAAACCAAGGTCAGGAGAGAAACCCCAGAATGGAGGGGCAGTATTTTGGCAAAAGTACTAAGTTTAAATGTCTAATCACAATGCATTGCAGTGGAAAAGAGGCATCAGCCCATACGCACCCACACAGCTTGTACCAGGTAAGGAGTCTCACTTTGTTTAGATATGACCACTGCATTAAATATGCCTGTTGAAGTTCATAATGAGACTTTACATCTAAACTGGAGACGTGATCCAGCCTTCACCCCCTGCCTAAACTTCCCACTGAAGTCCCATGAGTACGAGGTAAGCAAACAGTGCAAGACCATGGTATGAGACATTGTTAAGAGACATGGAAACAGGGATTATTCTCCTTACTCTCCCTAAGTAAGGTTTTGTTTGAAAATGTAAGTTCCAGGGCAGGACAATACTAGGATAACTTCTGAAGATTTACATACTGGCACTGGTTATGAATTATGCCATGTTTTGGACATATAAAACACTGTTTACAATTTAGGTATTCAATTTGTATTTAAAAGCTAATGATTAAGCTCACTCAAATTTGACCTTACAAAGCTGCCCATTTCCCTGCAACACTGATGGCCCAGGAACAAGACGGACTAATCTTACGCTGTCTGAACTAGGAAGAGAAACAGCCAGCTTCCTCTAAGACTAGTTAATGGAAGAAAGAACTGATTTGTAGTCTTAAATTTACACATATATTCCCAGTACTGCAGAACAGTAATTGCTGTCAAAGAAATTCACCTTAATTTTGAGACAAATGTACTAGACTGAAGACAAGAACATTAAGTTCTTACTTAATTTCAGAGGTACTAAGAGAGGAGTATGTCAGATTTGGGGCTGGTCTCAAAGTATCAGAATCTTAAATCATGTTTAAGTTTACACACAAAGCAAGAAAAACCCCACCACCTGATGGCTGGAATCTAAAAAAAAAAAAAAAATTCTAACCTTCACTTGATTTTTCTGGGAAAGGAAAAAAAAGGACTGTTTACATTAAACACCACATTCCCATTCATCAAAGTGGCTACCCTTCTCTTCCCAGGAACTCTGGCAAACTTTCCCCCACCCTTCTTCCGCACATGACTAATAAGGACACTAGATTATTATCTCATTTACAGATGAAGTCCACACTTCTGTTCACATCAATTCTTGGTGGCATGCCTTTCCCTGCTCCCTCTTTAGTTCACAGCAGTACCAACAATCTCTTTCCACCCAAGGTGGCAAAAGGGAATCCAGTGCCACCCCATAATATATTTGTGTGTAGTGCAGAAGCACAGAAATGCTGGGCCATCTTTTTATGTCAAAAAGAATAAACACTTAAATTATAAATGTCTATCTTTTCTTAAGATGGGATATTAGTGTAACTATTCCTAGATGTGTCAAGATGTTCACAGCACCAGCTTGCAACAAGGTCTGGGAGAGGCATTTAAATCTGCAACCTTAAGAGCATATTCTCAAAAAGAAACTCTAGACACCTTTGTTAATCAAATAAAGAAAAAATTCCATTTTAACACGAGTGTTTAATTATGATTTGTATGTTAATTACTTTTACAAAATGTTGACTTTGTGAACATTCTTCCCTCAAGGTGTGTTCTACCTTTTTGCATTGTTGCATATTTTTATGTTATTATAAAAAAACCAAAGAGACCTTGTCTTGTTTCAGGTCTTAGTCTGGTGGTGCGCTCTGAATGCTTTTTTTTTTTGTAAATAACACCGTTTATCTGTTAAGATGGACAGCGAGTTCCTCCTTCTGAAATAAGCTTCACTGCCTACAGAAAGCTCCTTCCAGTCACTGTTTTTGATTGGGTCTCAAGATACTCCAGAAAAGCATCAGTGATACCATGTTTCACAACACTTCTTGCATTGTTTTAATTCCGAATGTATACAAATGAAGTCATTTTAATCCTATAAATAATTTATTTTTTAAAAAATTGTGCTGTTAACCCCTTTGCAGGGCAACGAGCTATGTGAAAAGTACAAAACTTTTTGTCAAATGTGATACTGAGAGTGCTTTTGACATAGTTCATTGGTTTATCATCTCAATTTATATATACTGCGCAACGGGCAAGGCTAGAATCCATGAACCAAGCTGCAAAGATCTCAAGCTAAGTAAGGCGGAGAGAGACTTGAGAAACAAGAGAAGGAAATACTTTCCTATCCAATGTATACTCTTCAGACTAAAGCACTCTTTCTATCAAGCCTTCTAAACTGTTAAATAAAGTGTTCCAAACAAGCATTTAAACTTCATTACACAGAAGAGCAACAAGAACAGTAGCCTGCCAGACAAAAAGGCAGGAGGGAAAAATATATATACTGAGTTCAATGGTTAGCCTGAATGTAGCACAGTTCTTCACAACCGATGAGGGGGGGTAATTTCAACACGGTGTCCAACAACGTTCTAACGACGTGCTTCATCTTGACTGGTTACTATGAAGCAAGGTGGTAAATGTTTGGCCCCAACTGGGCTTCAGAAATGGTTCTTTTTCATGACGAGCATGTCTGTCCAGCTATCAATCATGTTTGTTTGCACCAAATCCCAAGCCATTTAAAATACGACTAATTAAGTTAAACTGAAGTCGTCTGCTCCAAATTCGCCATCAACTATCCATGCTACTGCATTCCTCTGAGCAAAAAAACAAAAACATAAAGAGAAAAAAAAAAAAATCACACCTTGAAGATCTTCGAAATAGTTAATATCTCTATTATATGGTCATTAATACAGTGTATTTACATAAGCTTTACTGAACATGCAGTAGTCAATGGATCTCATACTGTAACTAAATGCTATGCTAAAAATTATTTTAGATATCATTATTCAGATTAATTCGGAGATTAATTTTAGCACATTAGGTGTTGGTACACAAAAAGCATCTCTTCCAAAAAGAAGTAACACACATTTGCATTCAGGTTCCAGGGGTGTGTGCTAATGACAAAGCTGTGTGGCATCCATTTAAGATTCTTAGGTTGTTAGGTATTATTCCAGGCACTGCACCTCTTGGGGGAGCACTGCTGTGAGAAATGCAGCTTCTATTGTTTTGATTTTTCTGGCATTTACTAGGACATTTTCCAGAGGAACTAAGAAAGAGTGAGTAAGCGGCTAATTTGAGAAAATTAAAAAAAAAATCATGAGTAAAACCAACTTGAGGATAGGCCCTGAGTCCTTATGGGTGCATTCAAGGTGTTACAAACAGGAGCTTGGCCAGGCTGGTCCAACTAGTCCAATACCAGGAGCATATGCGTTAGAAAATACAGGAGCAGAGAGAGGAGGTAATTCTTCCTCCTAATATGCTTCCAACATTCAGCCATTTTCACCTAAGGGACATTCTGAACTAGAGGTGTTTACTTATCTACTAGAACTCAATGGATTTCTCTTTTATTACTTTGTCCAGGTTCCCCTTGAACTGGCGTCCGTGAGGCCCTGTGGCAATGGGATACACTGGATTTCATTTTAATGTCTATTGTAAATTTTTACCACAAGGTTGAATGTGCAATGACAGAACTGCAGAACAACCCCCCAGTGGTCATCTCATTAACAATTTCTGGGGGAGGTAAGAAGGGTTGAGAACAAGTGTGCATTTTGGCTGAGAAAAAAAAAAGTTGCATTGTTAAACAAATGTCTCTCTCCTGGACACAGATGATTGCTGATGGTTACGAAAGAATCACTTGGGTACAGATTTTATGGTGGGAAATTTCACTCTCTCCAGACTTTTTGTAAGCGTTATATCACCATTATTCAATTTGCAGTGTGGTCAGAATGCATTATTTAAATTTTAGGAACATTGCATGTTATTAAGCCTCAAGCATGGGAGGCAAGATTTTCAAGAAGTCTACATAAATAAATTAATATAATCCTGAGGTCTTAGTGACACCACAGTTTTCTACAGGGCCATGTCAGAAATTTGACTATAATTTGAAATTTAAATGTTTCCTTTTTATTCTACAAACATAAGTAACTTAGATAAAATCAACAGCAATACATAAAAACCAGTAATTTATTTTTTAGTAAAAGTAATGATTCTAACCCAAGAGTTAGAAGCATTTTTCTATCCTACTTATAGTAAAGAAAAACCACCAAACCAGGTGCCTTTGATGTAAGCTTTTAGTAATTACAGGACATACACCCCTCCCCCACCAGTTTTTACCTTCAATATCCTGGTTGTCTACGAAAGGTGCTGGTCCCCATATTCTAACAGTGCCATCATCAGAGGCGCTGGCCATCATGGATGGAATCTGCGGGTTCCAGCTCACACAATTAACAGTACGCGTGTGCCCCGTCAGCTCCGCAATTGGCAGTTCACTACGCTTGTGCCAAATATATACTTTGTGATCTAAATAAAATATGCATTTTAAAAAAGACATAGTGAGAAACATTGTTCTGCACAGACTAATTTGTCATATCAAATAGCACTTCCACACAAGCTCTCAGCAACTAAAAAACCCATTAATGTTGTAAAAACCATGTCTAAAACCCATGCCTGTTGAATGTGCAATAGCACTAATAGAATTTTTCTTCCAAAAGGGATCAAAAGAATATGGGTAAAGCTCTTCCACTAAGAGGCATATTCCCTTTTAAGACTTGCGAGTCTACTCTGCTCGGTATTTGACGAAAAACATTTGACTACAATGCAAATAAGCCAATATATGGCTAAAGAGAGAAACCAAGCTACTCTTAAAGATATGAAGCTGCAGTCTTATTCAAAAGGAAGTCTTGTAGATTTTTTTTCCCTAAACAAATGTATTTACAGATTACTACATGCGTTACAAAGTCTTGAGTACTAAGGCAGAATATTTACAACCACCACCTGTTGACAAGTGCCAGATAAGATCACAGCTCTATAGTTTTTGAAATACATCTTGATACTAAAGGCTGAAAACATTCCAGTGAAAGTGCAAACAGAGCAAATGAGGGAGAGCAACAAAGCTTAATGTCGTAAATTGTGAGCTATTACTGTCTTTGACAACAACTAATTTCTGCATGGCAAAGATATGAATTTGTACATACTAAAGTAGATGCAACAAACAACCCTACAGATCTTATTTTGTGATAGGAAGCTTTTAATTGCTTCTAGCAACATACTAGAAATAGAATAGTGAACTAGTCAAACACTCCGCTGCAATTCTTAGAGAAGTGTTACTGCTTTATAACCAACTGTATTCAAGAATAAGTGACTAAAGGTGTTTTGGGTTTTTTTTTTTCCCCCCTAACTGCTAGCAGCCTTTAACAAGCCTGTGGGATGACCTCTCTAGGAACATCTTTGGAATATGCTAAACAGTATTACTAGTATTACACAAAAACCTAATATTTAGGTGTAACATATCAAATGAAAAAGTATTTTAATCTACTTAAAATGTTTTAATGTATATGTCATTCTAGAGGCTTAGCAAACAAACCAACGCTCCTCTATTCCTCCTCCCAACCCCTCTAAAAAACAAACTTGCTTTCTGACCTACCTGCTAGAATAGCATCATGGAACCATGTGAAGACTCAGTTGTCTTCTGCTGACTCAGCTCATTTCAGTACAACACCTTTATATATACTTGTATTGATGCAAGCGTTGTGGCTGTGTTTACATTCCACTTAGGATTTCAAGAGACTACAAATCCACGCTATTCATCAAACAACAAAATTCACTCTCTGCTTAAACACTGGACAGGCAAACCTCTGCTGTCCGGGAGAATCAAGGCCTAAACACAAACCGGTATTTTGGTGCTTGTCAGAGGGCCTGTATTTTGTTTTGGAAAAAACAAGTTAGCTAGATTAAGGCAGGAGCCAATTTCCCTCTCAGAAAGAGACCTCCATTTTCTTCCTACTAATGCAAATATTAGAAAAAAGCCAGCCTAGCTGACAACATGCCTTAAGTGACAAGGTAACCAAACTATTACTTGAAAAAAAAAAAGGCAACAATGTGATCTGTTATTTTTGTTTTGTTTGCTTGTTTTTCCTAAAACACACAGACTTTCTCAGTAGCCACATTTGCAACAAATCAGTGCAAAGAAGCAACAGTTTCAGCCAGTCCAAATCTCAGAGTGCCATCAGTTTCAACTACTGCTCAGTAGTTTTCAGACAATGAAGATAACAAATAATAAATAGGAGCGGGAAAAAAAGGACAAGTGCTCTGTAGTATCTACACCTACACAAATCCTGAATTTTGAGTACTCAGGTCTCAGACCAAGAACCCTGTTCAACCATGAAGAGAGGTTCACACTGGACTGAAGGAGGTGCTATCTGTCAGTCATTATATTCCACTGGGCTGGTCAGAGGTTGAAGTTTGATTTTAGACATATTAAGTATTTTCCAGAAAAGGACAGTAGTAAATGTCCTGCGTCCCAGCCAAAACCAGGACACAACCTTACTCCCTAGCAGCTGTGAGTTACATAGTACTAACAGTGATTGCTTACATATTCCAAGTGTAACTCTTCGCCCTCCATAGGCTTGATTCTTAAGTGACCTCCACTGGAGGCGACAGCACTACATCAGCAACAGAACCAAACCAGTTCAAGATATAAACCATTAACTAACTTCTGTTCTTGCCAGAGTTGAATAAAAACATACCACAAAGCCTTTGATCACCAAGAAACCCTACCAGACTATGTCAACAACTGCTTAATTTGAGACTACACTGTCCGTAATTAAGATAATGACTATTGAAATTAAAATAACCTCACCACACCTATAACGTCAGACAAATGAAGCTGTTACTCCCCAGAAGTGTTTTTGATTCAAACCAGAAGCCTAAGTATCACACCACAAAAAGCCTCAAGAACACCCCACCCACTTCTAATTAAAACTGTGCAGATGCTTTTGCTTTAGAGGAGCAACACAAAAGTCATTAATGCTTTCTACTGCTACCATCCTCTCAAAAGATTCCTTCTGCTAGCACACAATTATTTCTCGAAGTAAGCCACAATCTCACTGCTCCTCAAACTTATTTAATGAGCCAGTTGCTTGCTTTTATAGATGACAGTTGCTAATGATATTATAAAAGTAAGGTAAAGGAAGGATACAGTGTTCCAGTTTTCTGCACAAGGGGAATGATGTTACCTTCGCTGCCACTCGCAATGAAATCTTCATTATGACCTCCAAAACATGAGTGAATTGTATAAAATCCTTGTGTAACACCTTGATACTTTCTCACTAAAACTCTATCTTGTAAGTCCCATAAGTGAACTCCCTGGGAATAAGAAGTATAAAGGATGTTATTTTATCATTACACATTATTCTCTGCATTCTTCTGAAACATTAAAAAAAAAATCAAACATGATGAATGTACACTACTTCAGCCAACTTCAGTAGTTACTAGATCAAGAGAGTAAAGATATACCAAATTACTAGATTCAACCTTCTAGTCTGTGATATCTTCCATTTTGAAGGTTCCTATTCTTACTCACAAGGTTACAAAAGTAGAAATAAACAAAATCTAATTCTCACACCCTCAAACACGTTAACCTGCCAAATTCTTGCTGTACCTGGCTTCTCAATGCAATAGCCAGATACTAACGTTTAATAGTACATATTTCATAGAATGAAACTCTTGACAATAAATGTCACCAAAAAAATAAACCAGTCTTAAGAATAAGACTGCCTCCTTGTCAGAGAATGCCATTCCATATTTATGAGTATTAAGGCCTTCATATTACATAAAATACAATTGGTTAATATAAAACATTCCAATTTGCATCGGAATATTTAAAAACAAGTAGAAGTTGCAAGCACATTTATTTGCATTTCCATTTATCATCATCAACTCACCTGAGTTGCTACATTTAACAAAGCTAAACGGCCATTTTTTGAAATAGTAAATGACATAATAGGGTGATCTTCTTGTACTCTGAAATGATAAGACACAGCGTGAAGAGTACACTTAAACCATGAGGCAACACCAAGACAAAAGGCATGTCCTGTCTTTGTAATATTATCAGGAAAAGACAGTTCCAAACTTGAAATTAGGTACGTCTCTATGTCAGTACAAGCCAGCTCTGCAACAGTTTGCTTACGCTTATGACAAATCCCAAGACCAAAAGGAACTTCAGATCTCAAATCCAACTCCTAACTTCTAGGCAGGCTCTACTAAAATATGCCAGGAATTGAGAAGTGAAGGAAACTCCTGATGACAGAAATGTCAACATCCACAAGAAACCTACTCCAGTGCTTAAGTTATTTCTATTACTTGATCTAATGCTTCTTGCCACAACTGGAACTCACTAATTCCTGTCCCATGTTGCTCGCCTCTCCTTTTAATACTGAGAGCATTTTAACAACTTATTTCCCATCCTGCCCTACAAATGCTTCCTCAATCTTCTGATACCAAGAACCCACAATTCAAAACCAAAGAAAAAGGTAGTTACATGTTCCTGTCTGTAAGATCCTCAAAGTTATAACCCCGAATTCGCTGGTGTGTGTCCGATGCTAGAACAGTTTTCCCATCACTCAAGCACCAAAGGCATTGTACTCTCACCCCTTCCCAGGAGTCAAGGAGATTACCATCTAAATCCTGATCAGAAGGAAAAGAAAAAAAAAAAAAAAAAAAAGAGACAAACTGTTAGTTTCAGAT
The DNA here is from genome assembly GCF_000699245.1 of Pterocles gutturalis. Lineage (NCBI taxonomy): Eukaryota > Metazoa > Chordata > Aves > Pterocliformes > Pteroclidae > Pterocles > Pterocles gutturalis. Next base: position 20,703 of record NW_010142982.1, read on the forward strand.
TTCTGAGGAGGTGTTGCACAAGTATTTTTTTCACCTTCTGTTCAGACAGTTGCTACAGAAAGCAATCTTACCCTGTAAAAGAGAGGACTTAATGAATTAGGACTTGGTTTTCTTAACCGAGGGCTTCTGTAGGTATCTGTCCTGGAGAGCTGAGAATCCCTTTCTTCGCTTATTTTCTTGTGTGTGATATGTGCAATCTACGTCACATCATGGAGCCCACCTTTGCAGTAAGTGAGGTTTGCATATTGCACTATTACTCTGGGCACCAATTCAGATGACAAATAATTAAGAGTATGGGTGAGACTGTGAACCACCATCCAAAATCAACACTAGGCAAGTAACGAGGGTTTCGTACTTCTGTTTACACTAACCAAAGACAGCATGCAAAAACTAGGAAAGATATAGTCAAAAAAATCAGTGGGATAAACATTTGTGGATGAAGGCACTATGTTTTATCAGTGTATTTTGTAGAGCAGCTAAGAAGAAAAATTCCCAGCCCATAAACTGTCCTTTAGGAGAAGAATCCCTCTACAAAAGATGCGTGAACCCTTTAAACTGCTACGCTACATAAAAACAGAAGTACTGCTGAAATACTAGCATTAAAGTATTACTTATTTTAATTACAAAGGATCAGAAGCTTTCGTGTAAGTGCACATAACAGAAAAAACACATGAACCTCAGATCTGACTGTGACAAAGCTTCCATTTCTTGCCTTTTTTCCCCTCTCCCAATGGGACAGATGCAGAGAACTTACACACTGATAGAACTGTCCACGCTGACCTCCTGTTACAAAACGCTTCCCATCAGGATTCCAGGCCACGCTTGTTAAACTGTCTTCATGAGATTGGCTCATCTTTGTCCTCAGCTCCCCAGTCTGGAAAATAAACAAAGGCAGCAGGGCCTTATACCAGAGTGCTTTCCCAAAAGGGGATCAATAATTTTATCTGCCACGAAATAATGCACTTCCAAACACTATACAACATGTTTATCAAAAAGCAACACAAACCTATGAATAATGCAATAAAAAGGCAGAACTACTTCAGCATCTCCAGTGACCCTGGACTCGACTTGGGATAATTTCTTTTGTCCCTCAAATCAGGAAAGATAGACTAGTCAGTGTGTCACAAAACTGGAAGATTATGAGTAAAGAGAGGAAAAGTTGGAAGAGCACGAAAGAGATGAGCAACCTGAAATGAAAACAAACATACATGGAAAGCGAGGAGACAGGAGAAGACCAAAAGAAAACGGAGATGACAGTACACATTTTAGTAAAAAGCCGGAGTATCAGAGTATTTAGAACATTTTCCTCCCCGAGCTCGAGCTCTCCATGCCAAAGCTTAGCTTTCATCCCTAGCTTGTAATATTACTATTTCACACAGCAAAGAGCCAGTAAATGGCTTACGATTGTCAAAACAGTAAGAGCTTCTCTCTGTTCTCTTGTGCCAGCTCTAGTGCTCTTCACTGAGCCAACTTAATCAACTAAACAGAAAAAAAAGTATTTCAAGGATGAAAAAGAGAAACATTTTTGTTTTAGGAAACTGAATTAGTTCAGGGTCCAAGACAGCAAAAGAAAGACTATATAACCCACAACTGAGGCAGGGGAAGCTTTTATATCAACTCAAGTGCCCATTAAAAAAAAAAACCTACAGCAGAAAAAGGTTTTCAAACTCATGAAGGAAATGGATAAATAACCTAGTGTCTGACTGAAAGACAAAGTTCTGAAATCACAAATTTAAGCCTCTGTGGACCCTCCACTAACATCACTGGGAAGGTTACATACAGTAAAAATAGCTTGTATCTTTCACTTCTGCTACTCATCAAAATCTTCAATAAGCAATTGCTCCTCTTAGATGATAATTCTGCTCCCTGTTTCTCTTGGTTAATTTACTCTGTTCATCTCTTCAGTAGCTCTAGAAGGTCCTATGGATTTGTGTCATCCGTTCTCAGAAATTATCAGTAACCAGATACACTAGAAATGCTGCACAGTCCTGGGCACTTCGACTTGAACTCTAATTTCAGTTCAGTACAAACTGAGTACAGATTTTGTAGGCTGCCATAGCTTGTTTTTAAAGTAGGGGGAAAAAAAAGATCACACTCTTCTTTACACAATCACGCCTTTGTAGCGGTGACTTCCTTCACGCTTAATGTATTTGAATATTGAAACAAAAGTGTCAGGCTGACCACAAAGTTTTATTTTTTACTCTTAGTCATGACTTACTTGTACATTCCAGAGCCAAAGCTCAGAACAATCATCTGGGCCACAGGCAACAAGATAGTTGTCATCTGGACTCCAAGCAATATAAGAGACACCATATGCGTGACCTTCTAATGTCTTAAGGAGTTTTAGCTGGTGAGTATCCTGCAAAAAGAGAGATTCTGTTCAGACAATGCAAATGAACTCCAACTACATTTCACAGATACAGTGTGTCCAAGTACAGCATGGCAAGTTTGCTTCTTTCTGCAACTTTGCATCTACATTTTACAAGACATACAAATAGATTCTTACTGGAAAAGCAGTTGCTAGTTTATGGAGTAGGACCATAAAATGAAAGCTTCTAAATTTCAACATGCAAAAAAAGAACCCTTCAGGTAATTTTATTCTAATCTTCTGTGATTCTGAACGTGGAACTCACAAAATACCATTGCATAGAGTTGTATGTTACATTAAACTCGTTTTAGTATAGAAGATTTCTGTACCGTCACGTCTCTCTACATCTACTGGAATACAAAAGTACTATTATCCATACTTTACAGGATTAAGTTACTTTCTTAAAAGCAGCCTGTTATGGTTAAACAGAGAACCAAAATCTTCATGCATGCTGAGAAGGTAAAACCTCCAAGTGCCAATGTTTTTATAAACTTGAGTGCATCTTGTGTGCTGCTCAAGAAAGTTGTTTTACAGAAAGATATTTTTAAAAGCTTCCTGGAGAGGTGTTCTTATTTCAGAAATGCTGCCTACAGCAAGCTGTTGCATCTTTTCTGCCAGATTTAGTGAATGAAGCACACTTTGCTCATGTAGAGTATCTTTTATCACCTTTATGCTACAACTGTTCTACTGCTGCCTTGTCAGAGGAACTTGACTTTCAAGCAGCTTATCAAAATAAATAGTGTCGCTAGATACTGTGAAACAACGACACAACGGCTTCCGAAATACAGAACCCTGCTTCTATGCAGTATTAGCACTGACTCTTGACAACAACATGCATATACAGAAAGTAGAAGGGAGCTCGTTAAACTGTTGACAATAATTTTTGTGAAGCCTCTTAGAAAAGGGCAAGTGGATTTTCCTCCCCCCTGCCTTTTTTTATTTTCCCCCCTCCTCCTCTGCATGGGGGATATTTATAGCTCCTACTTCTCTTCAAGGAGTGACTCATTTGAAAATCTAGCTTGATTTCTCAAAGTTGTCTCTTCTCTTTGTTTTAGTATTAATTGGCAAAGCACCTCTTGATTCTGAAGAGAAAAAACATGGTCAGAGGAAGAGTGACATGAAGGACTGTTTCCTGGGATCAGCTGTGAGGGATGTGGTGACTCTCAGCCAGCCTGCAGCTTTGATGGTTCTGCTAGCTAGAAAAGCCAAACTCCTCAAAAGTAAGTGGGCTCAGAATAATCTTCAAATCAGAGAAAGAAGGACAAATGAATGGACCCCCTCAAAGCCCCTTTTGCATTCTAATCATTATTCCTGGTCTGCATTAGACACCACTGCATCTGTAGCTAAACTGATCTGCAAGGAAACTGAGTCATGTCTGACATCACCTCATATCCTGGAGCTTGCCTGCAACTGGTATTTTTTTTTTTTTTTAACATCAGAATTAAAGTAATATAAAGTTCTGTATCACACTTGAGACCCATGAGGGGCAAGATACATAGGATATTCCTCTTCTAATGCTAGGACTTTGTGGCTGTTACTATCTCTCATTCTGTTCCTGTACTTCTCTCCAAATACAGCAAAACTGCTACACCATGTTTTGCTCTAGAACAGCAGTCAATGGTATTTCAGGAAAATGTCCCCAAATTTAGTCAATCTGCTTCCCACCCACCACCCAAAGAAATCTCAGCACTTCTGTCCCTTACAGATAGCTTCCCAGATTTCTGTTATGTAGAAGAAACAACTATTCAGGTACCAACTTAAGTCTGTAGCAGTTGAGCTCCTTGGCTGAAAAGCCAAAAACCTGTCAACAGTTTTTAGAAAGAGCAGAAAAAAAGGTTTCCGTAAAGAACAAGGTAAAGAGGAGCTCTAGCAAAGCAGATGCATGCCAGACAAGGCGATGCACATACCATGCCTGTTCTTTGTGCTCTAAAGATTCTGTCACACTTGGTAACGGTCAAATAATGCATTCTACACCCAAACCTAGTTCACTCAATACATTATTTAATTGCTGCCAAGTCTGCATAAGAACTTTGAAATTATTAAATTAAAGTGAAAACAGAAGCAGAGGATAAGATAGCTTAGAAATGTAGCTGGGTCTTAGAAAGAAAGAAATTATGGTATGAAATTAAGACGACACAGATGCAGTGTCATTACACTTCAAGAGAGGCGGTGAAGGAGAAATGAAGGATTCTCACATGAAGTGTGCGTGGTAAAAGAAATACTGTTCATTTAAAAGTGTTCTCCCATCACTTGGCCAGACAGTTTCCCTGTAGTTTATATATACAGATTATAATAATTCTAAATACCTAAAGCCTTGAAAACTCGATTAAACATATGGTTCAAAGGACACTGTCAACTGGTACATGAAACGTGAGAAGCATGCTCTGGCAAACATGAAAATGAACCATTTGAGTTATGTGGCCTAACATCTAGGCATCCACCTCCTTGAAAGAGTTTCCATTTTTGATGAACCAGATATTAGCTATTAATTCACTATAAAATGTGATAATTGAAGATGTTGAGTATTAAAATCCATCAATATAAAAGGAAGACATGCCTCTACAACCCAGTGACCCGTCAAAAACATTTGATCCTTAATTTACTTACAATTACTCAGTTTGTAAAAAGAATATAACTAATTTCCTAATTAAATAACAGAAATTAGGTTATGCTGCTATGCATCTCTTGGGCCAGAGCACACCAACTCCAGTAACAAACAAGCCACAGCATTTCTGTGCCTGAAAAATCCATAGCACTTGCTATTAGGTCAGGGGCTTAATATAACAACTATGCACATGGAACAGGGTTTTAAGTTCTCCCATCCTCTTAGTAGAAAAAAGGACTCAAATTATATGGCTTTCAGTTCTCAAATCCTACTGAAAGCCAGCACAGAACTGCAAAAACCTTTCCTCTTCCACTTAGCATACTGGTTTGCAGTTGTGTAGTTAAAAAACCTGTAACAACCTTACCTCTGATAGTGTTTTACAAGCATGAACAACTTCAAATATTGTGTGCACAAGTTCATTCAGTTTTCAATTGTTATGAAATACAGAAGTGATATGAAAGTATGTCCATGTAAGTCAATTAAAAGAGTCTCAGATTCACCGCTCAATCTTTTATGTACATAAGAATAGATACAGGTAGGAAAGAAATCTTGTTGCTGTAGGATACTTCATATAAGAGAAACAGGGCCACATATTAGCATCAAAACCTAAAACCACAGTGTGTAAGAAAATGGATGAGTATACTTCCATGTGTCAGTGGATTCTGACAGATGTTTAAATCTTCATCTCAAGCCATGGTAAATCTTACAACAGCAACTAGCATGAAGTGATATACTGATACAGCTTCAGTTTAGCACATATCATTTTATTACTTGTAATTAAAGTAATAAAAGGTGAAATGGATAGAGTATTTAAATCCAAGTGTACTAGTAGCAACAAGGGGTTAGCCACATACATAGACCAGAAGCACTCTTAGTAAGAGTGATTTAGAAAAAAGTTTGTCACTGCCATCCTCCTTCCACTCTCACCCAATGCTTCTCAAGCCCTTCAAGCCCCTGGAGGGCATCAGCAGGCTCTACCCCCTGATACTGGTTAGGGGCACACAGAGTTCCTGTCCCAAAACAGCCAACACAACAGTTCAAGCCTTACACTTGATATATCAGGTCTTCAAGTGTCCTCCTTCACTAACTTACACTAACCGTGATCTTCAGTCTTTCACATCCCAGAGAAATATCCCAGTTGGCAGGCTACAGTACATGCCAGCCTGTCCTACAAAAAATCAAACCATCCTAGCAAGAGAAAGCAGAGAGGGGAGAGAAAGACAAGTCATACAAATTTTAAAAACATTGCACACTTACTGGATCAATCTGCCATATAATAACAGTTGTGTCCTTAGATCCTGTTGCTAGTTTAGTGCCGTCATTGGAGAATTTACAGAACCACACTTCATTACAGTGCTCCGTTAGTATCTGCTGTGTATAGCATGGGAACTGTTTCCTGGGAAAAGAGAGATGTATTCGCAGATTAATAAGAAAGCCATAGGAGTTCAGATTTTTTTTGTTTAAGTCAAGCTAGTAAAAACTAAAACAAAAAAAATTTACTTAAATGCAAGACCAAACAACTTAGAAAATTCCTCTATTAACAGCTGCTTCAAATAAGTACAGAATGAAGTGTCTTATCTGGTAAAAAGCTCACACCACCAAAGGATCATAACTAATCATAAGAATGTAGAATTATTCTTACACCACTCACGTAATTTGCTATGCTTTCACATAACTTGGAATAAAACTGACCTAATTAGTGTAACAGCTTATCACTATACACTTCTATGATGTACAGAAAAGACTGCAGTCCAAACCTCTTCAAGCCTTATGTGCAATGTTTCATTTACATGTGAGGTTTTTATAAGTATCTAACTCACTTAGCTATATCTTGACAAATCTTTAGAAGTGATTCTTACATAAAAGTTGAGTAAGAGAATAATATTTTTTTCTTTTTTTCTTAAATTTGATCTTGCAATAGGTTAGATGTTTCTTTGCCTTCATTTTGTGCCATTTTTACTTTCTTTGCAGAGTACCACATACAACATCTAAACATAACTAACATGATACCATTATGAGCTTTCAACTTGAACTGTTTTCCCTCAAAAAAATCTACGTTATTTTGTAAAATGCTAAGTGTTTATAATATAGTATTTTGTTTGATAAACTACAGAAGGAGCCAAACTTTCCTCTAGAGCTAATATTTAATATTCTAGTTATACACTTAGGAAAAGCTAACAGTCAAAATATTAAGTTAGGTAAGAACTGGAGACAAGTTTTATTTTATTTACAGCTTGCCTGCTGTACAAACATTTGAGAGCCAAGATAAAATAAATGTAGACTTTTACAGCAGACGACTGCTTTTGTAAGTAATACCACAGTAACTACAAGTTCATTGTTCAGATGCACTAAAAGGCAGTCTCTAACCACAGACATTTTTTCCTTGAACTGCAGGGATCCTGAAATGGTTTAGCCTTATGTTGAGTTTTTATGGTGCCCAGCACAACAGGGCAACACAACTCTAATGGGACACAGCAGTACTAATGTAACGACGACAATCTCCATGAATGTACAGTTGTACTTATCACTGGAGATAAACTGGCCTAAAAAACCCAACCTTACTTTCTTTAAAATTGTGTTTAAAAGTACAGTTTGGTGGCAGCCAGGCTGATAGACACCTGAAAAACTATTTCTTACCAGAAGCTAGAAAAAGTTCTGCTTCATACAGTGTCTATACTCTCTCAGTCCATTTTCTTTTACTAGAAGATGCTTCTTAGTCCATGCTTGAAGCCTATCGAGCAGCACTGAACAACTATGCATCCCTTATTTCCTGTCTTGTAGTAGAGGAGGATAAACAAACATACATATACATATCTCTAGCTAGGTTCCTTGAATACATCTACTTGTTTATAGAGAACCACAAGTCTGTTCTGCTCCTGCTTAATTGCCACTCAAACAACACTAAGCCCAAGGTAAAAAGTGCCACCCATGAAAGAACATTTTGTTTTCCTTGAAGTCGAGAGGGAAGTAGGCAAGCCGTTACACAGATACTTGCACCTACAGGAAGAGCTTTTCATTATTATTTAGCCATACTGTGGTAAGTTAATGTTTTTCTTCAGAGCAGCAATTTGCTCTAGAAGGCAAAAGAGCACTTTGTACGAGTTACAGATGAAGACAAGGGGCACACTGTTTCTCAGGAAAGCCTTTTCAGCATATTTCATTTTAAAATACTCTATAGAACAATAGCTCTTGTATTTTAAAGCTTAAGAAAAGCAGCCAAGGTTTTGGCAGACATGAAAAGCAAGCAATATAATGCTGGATTACACAATTTGCATAGTAAGGTGGCCTTTAGGATCCCAAAAAGGGTAACAGGCACAGTTGATACAGCTGCTGCAGACACATCCCAATATGGAATTATGATATTCACAATCCAGTCAGATCAGAGCACTCCCACAAAAAGTTCTTTTCACTTAACTAATGAAACACACAATCCAGCAAGTTTGACATCACAAATAGCAAAGCATACATTAAATAACCCTTCTGCAGAAGGAAATAGCAGCAGTCTCAAAACAAGAAACCAAAACCAGTTGTCTAACAGTTTCTGGTTTTTGTAATTAGATACTATTGTAGCTCAAGGTTTTTCCTTTTTCGAAATGTTTCATTACAAATTGTTCTGTTCAGCACAATACACTCGAATCATGCTGTTCACATACTGAAATAAAGTTTCTAATAAAGCTATCTGCTGTTGTAGTTACAGAAGTTCAAAATTCTAAATGAAACACAAAACAGCTACTTTTTTTTTATCCCCTGTACACACAATGGAAGATTTATTCCTCAACTTCCACAACAGTTTTTTCAGAAATGCTACATCAAGCTATCTAGAAAGCAGCAGCATTCAGCTCTCATTTGGGCTTCACTGTTTGTAAACTCAGACAAAAGTTTATTTACATGAAAGCAAGACAAAAGAATTCCAGGGGGGAAAACAACGCCAAACAAAACACCCAATTATGCTGAAGGCTCTCAAAAGAAAAAATGACCACCTCCAAGAGCATCAGTTCTCTATTATCAAAATCTCAGGCACAATAAAATGAAATCCTTCACCTTCACTCACAGCAGCTTCTCCCTCTATCTCCCACTCTTATGAAATGATTAAGCTTTAGTCAAACATTTTACCTATTAGTGTAATTCAAGCATGCTTGATCAAAATATTGCCACAAGTCCAAAACAGATTAGTTCCAACTAAAAAAGGGAAAGCTATCAGTGTTCTACCATTTAAGTAGTACAGAACTTAAATTGTCTAAGCTATTAAACTACTGTTACTTCTGTCAGTTGAATCAAAATTTGGCTTCCACTGTCTTTAACTCACCTCATTATGCCCAAGCATGGCAGCATGTACAGCGCACCACATACTGATCTCAGACCCCTGCAACAGGTAGGTACAATAGGTTGAGTTGAGGACAGAATGGAAGCCTTTATTTTGAAGTGGGTTTTTTTTTTGGCATTAAAGTAGTCATGAGTATGTGTGTATACATACCAAATATGCAAGCTTAATAAGTACCACACTGGGCGGGGGGGGGGGGGGGGGACAAAAACACAAAAACAAAAAGGGGGGGAGAACAACCCAAAAAACAACCTACGGCCAAGCTTTTACATCAGCAAATAGATTCAGATGGGTGGAATTCAAGTCCAGATTTCTTGCATGTACCTTCATATTCAGCTCTCGCTAGTCTGACTTCAGCAAATTATGCTCTTTACAGTTGGCTTGAAGGTCTTTGGGATTAGATAACTACATTAAACCCCCTACAGAACATCCAATGTTATTTATGGACTTGTGGAAAGACCAAAATTAAAACACTTTCTTTTAGCCTGACTGCAAGATTCACTTCTGAAGTACAGAAGCCACAATTCCACTATTCTATCATTTCCAGTAGCTCTTAAATTGGGAGCAGTCAAGTGTCTGTACACATATGAAACTGCTGCAATGTGATGCAGCAAAACTGCAAGCTAGATAATATTCTAAAAAAAGTCACTTAAATACATGAAGTGCCAAGGATATTAATTTTAAAACCTTAAGATGGCTAGAGTGAAGTACTACGGAAGTCTGTATCTTTAAAAACAGATTCCAAGTAACCCAAGAACTTAAGTCAGAGCAGGTGAGTTCATAAAGTTTCTATAAGCAAGTTTATCAGTACTTAACTTCCTCAGATGAGCTAAGCTTAACATGAAAAAAATTCCCCTGTAAGCCCAAGCATTGGCCTGTCACAAGAACAAACATGTAAGAATATTGTATACAGCCCTTATTTCTAGGTGTCTTAGCTCTCGTTCCCTTATTACACCATGCACAGCAATTTTCCCCCAAAAGCTACAGAGTTTTAAGGTCCTTAGCTGAGTTTTGCTGGGTAAGGAAAAACCACTCAAGTCAGCCATTTGTTACAAATGTCTTCCTGCTTCATGTCTACTAGAGTACAGCACTTTGAAGATTCAGAAGCAGCACTGGTTTTGTTAAAAAAAGTTATCCAGAAGGTCTTAAGAGCTAACACATAGGTGTAAGAGACGTTCAATTCTTACTACCTTACAAATCTGAGAAAAGTTATTTATATCATTCATATTATATATTATGTAAAACAGATGTCTATTGCACGCTCCTACTCTGTTTTAACCTTTGTGTTTAAAAGCACCTCACTGTCTACTATAAAAAGCTGAAGCTGAAAGTTGACTTCATACAGTATGCTTCAGTTTCTCTTCTGCATTCCACTAAGCTTGAAGACAGAGTCTGGATAAGTAATGTACTAGTGATTCTCCCATGAAAAAACACAACAATCATGTGCTGAAGAATAAACAGACTGGCTGTCCAAAATTACAGGAAACAACTGGCTAAGGATTAGCATAGTAATATATTCCATTCATACCCATTTGACTACATTTTTCAAGCTTTAGTCTGCCCCCATTACACCATATCCAGCTACCAAAGTCTCTTAGATACACCTCCCCCTCACTACTTGTTTAATACAACTGTCTTTTCCCAGTCAACTCCTGTCAAACCAGTTCAGAGTAGCGTTCATGCTCCTTTTAACACTAGGTACAATTAGATTACTTTAAAAGACAAAGAAAAAATATTGTTTCCCATCTTAAAAGTAGCAAGGGTTTCTTACCTACTACAAACATGGTCTATTAGCAGCGAGACAGAATCTAGATTACTATCTAGTTTGGTATTATGATATAGGCACCGGTCCCGTTGTAGTTCCACAGCCTGACGTAGCAGGTTCTGTAAACGCCTTGGAGGAAGCATCACTGACGGGGGTAGGTACGCTTTACAAGAGTTAAGGGGAAAAAAAAAAAATCAAAACCAAGTTACAAGAGCATGTATTGATTTCAGTGTTTTTGGAAAAGACCTTAGTAAACAAAGCTTAAAAGCTACAGGAAAAGAGTGCACACAGCTTGTCAAGTTTACAGTTACACATCTGGAATTACAAGCATGAACTTCTGGAAAGCAGAGCTGCATGCACAGTATTTGTAATTATAGCGTATGTTGTTCTGGCCAAGAAGCACCATTTACACAAGGTAACTCAAAACCTAGTATTTAACAAAACCTGTAAAATTATGAAACGTATCAGCTGTGTTCATTTAAGGAATTCTGTACTAACACTACCAAAATAAAGAATACCATAGGTTTTACAACTCTGATACACAGTATTATACCAGTCACAAGAAAGTAAGAGGAGAAACCATAATTCACAGTAAAGTCTGAGACCACTATAAACTTGCAACTAGTATCACTAGTGGTTATAGGCCACACTTACTTTCAACCTCTCCATATAGCTGGCATTTACAAAACACTCCCCACCCCAACTGCACATTTTATCACCAAGTTATACTATTACTGCATGCAGCAGAGCTAGGAAATAAGAGCTCGTATTACAAATAGTTTATCAGAGACAGCAAAAGGTTAGACAGAGAAGATCCAAGGGTAAAGGCACCTAAAGGCATCTCCGTTAACCAAGAAATACAAAAACAACGACTGGCAAATGTAGCTAAAGTCAGTTCCCTGGGGTACATCATTATGTAAGATGCACTGGATTTACAGAGGGGGAATAAATTTTAAACACTGTAGCATCTTACTCTGGAGTTTGTCCAAAAGTTTAGATCTGGAAGCTGTTCCTTTCCCTTCCCACTCTGCTTTTGCGCGTAAGTCTTCTGCGTGGCTACACATCAGATACCTGTTTAAAAAAAGCACAAACACACCAACAGACCAAGTCTTTCTGGAATAATTCTTTTCACTTTGAAACATGATATATACCATAACACTCCTAATGAACTTCAAAAACAGGTGACTTAAGCTTGAGACTGACAGGACAAAAGGCAGGGAACTATTCCACACAAACACACATCTTCAGAACAAATGTCTACAAATTGGCAACAGAAAAAGAAAACAAAACAAACAGATTTTAGGGATGGTAGAAACATCTTATTTTTATCTAAGAACAAACCAGAGTATATTTACCCACTTACTCAATTATAAGATAACAGACTAGTAATTCTCAAGATGAGATGACCATACACGTGTATGTATAAATTCAGGTTTAGTACTATAAGGGTAAATAATAATGATGGTATTTTCAAGCATCTGAAACAGAACACTGTCTACTGAATAGTCTTTACTCACCATTTTAGCATATCTCACTACAGCTTAGTAATCAATAGGATAATGGCTTTAATACAGTTTGAGTTTTTACAATGTCAGCTATCAACAGCTATGGAATTCCTTAGAAAATTCCACAGAAAGAGCTCTCAAAGCCTGAACACTTACCCACTGAGGACATGAATGCGTTCTGTATTATATTTCAGAGGCGTCAGTTCACAGCGGAGAACTTGAAGTGCCTCCAGGACCTTGCCATCCTCCAGGTATTCCAGGTACTTCTGCTGCAGCAGCAAAAACTTCATCCTCTGACATGACAGAAAGCAGCAGTCAGGGGAAAAAGGCTGACTGAAGTTTCAGAAAACGTTTGAGCCTAAACAGAACAGTAGAAACCATTCTACTATGCCCTTCAGAGATACAGCTATATGTAATGTTTCATTGCTCAATTTCTTTTTGCTGAGTTTTCAACAACATTGCAGCAATTAAGTTATCCATGAATATTCTCCCTGCTTTAATGGGATTCCAGTCATCTTTCTACCTCATTTCTCAGATTTCCCCTTCAACTTGTCTCATTTTCATACCCACTCCTTTTTCAGTCACCATTCTTCAAACCCTGAATTAGATAAGCTTCCCAATCCACATTCTATCACGAAAAGCACCCAACAGCAGCTAATCACATATTTAAGACTGCATGACAGCATAGAACACAACAGGTCAACTCAACAAGTTCTCATACTGCTTATATAGGAGCTGACGTGGATTGTTCACATAGCTGCATAACATTGACCAACAACAAATTGACACCGCCCCAGGTTTTGTTTTGTAGTTCCATGTTAAGTTGTTTTCTTTGGATGTTATATAATTTTTCAGGATTACAGAAAAAAAAATACAGTTTCCTATATTTAGGAACCATTTTACTTAGGAGCCACTGCTATTTCAGAATGTCCCTTTCATCTTGTACAGTTTTTCGTTATTTTCTTTAAAAAAAAAAGAATCAAGCCTGCTATTCTAACAACAAATGTCTATAGATAAAAAAGAAAAAATTAGGCATTTATTTACTATATTCAAAAATACAAAGTGCTAAAAGATTCTAATAATTTATTAGAAACACAGTTTGGGTGTTTCTGGATGAAACCAACTATTCTGTGTTTGCACATCTTCAGGGAGAAAAGACATTTCTGGACCGCAAGAGTCACCAGACTGAAGACCAAAATATACATTCTTAGACATATCAGTGAGAAACAGAATGAAGATTAAGTGTAGTAAATTACATTCGCTTTGCTAATGAATACACCACCAGTTCAATCACTGGTTTCTTTTGCTTTGTCAGACATCAGGCACCTCACTATTTTCATGCTCATATTTGGTCAATGTTTACTTAGTTTCAAACACACTGCTAGCCTCCCTAAGTAGAGGGATATTTGCAAAGTTCAAGATGCTCCTGCCCTATTTAAGCTTACTCATAAGCTTATGGCTTACTACATGTAAAATCCAAAGTTAAAACAAAGTAGTTTTAGCTTCCAGAGACGTTTAGTTCTTCAAAAGAATAAAAGTTTCCACATACAGTGTTATTAACTTACCACACAGCTTTGTGAAGCATGAAACATTACAGAGCACAGGTGATTTATGTTCAAACATGTCTGTAGTACTCTATTGTCCTGTATGTGACAGGCAAACCCATAATACATTCTCTATCCAGTTCTCTAGTTTATTTGGATTTGGAATTGTTAGAGCATCACTGTACAGTTTTTCCAGGTGAGAAAACATTTCTTGGTGTTCTGACATGTAGACAACCGAAAGAAAGATACCTCAATTATTTACAGCCCGAATGGTGGTTCCATGCAGTAGGCCAGCAGATCTCACACAGCTTATACACCAGCAGGAGGAGGGCTAAGAGCTTCCTCTCTCAGCTATGCACCTGCTCACAAGGATGCATGGAGGTGCTCAGGTGGTAGTCACATACGATATTTCACTCCTCTTGGTCACATCATGCTGGTGATCACCATCAGATAAAAAAGTCTGATATTTCCAGTTTCTTATAAAAACTATACTCCCTTCAACTCTTCTTCATCCATTTACTGCATATAATACTTACTAAATTTATACTATCTTTCCCCTAAATGGGATAACTGCATCTATATCTAATTACTTTTTCCCTCCCTACTTTTAGGACACAGCATGCTAATTTCATTTCTTTAGGGGAAAAAGTAAAAAGGGCAGAAAAGTCTAAAACCCAATTTTTGTAAGGCCAGTCCCAATAATTGCATGGAAGCATTACAGGAACACTACGATGCAGAATGCTGTTGCCAAGTTATGCAAAGGGGTATAACTTCAGTTTTGGGTTAGAAAGTATGATTTCAAAAAAAAAAGTCATCAGTGCCAGGTGTGACTTTGGCATATTAGGAATATAAAAGCCTGCAGAACCACACAGTACTGTGCACTTCACGCAGGAGCCTACTGTTAACATAATGGAGAATTAGAAAAAAAGATAAGCAGTTTTAAATTGTAACTTATCTACAGCAAATGGCAGGGAGTAAAGTGTTGATAGGGAAATTAAATTGATTTTCTAAGCTATTTTGATAACTGCTCCAAAACTTGCCCTACAGCATACTCAAACAATGGCAAGAATTGCCTACTTAAGGCAAAAGTCACATTCCAGTGACATCGTATTTCAAGCCTTTTTTTTTTTTTCATACCAGGACACTCACAGCCTCCTGACACTTATTTTTGTGCAACTATCGACTTTGCTGACAAACAGATTCTACTGAACAACCGCATTTTGTCTTAAGTTTTCTCTCAACTACTTACATGCCCTACTAATAGTACTGCTAACTACTTCCAATACCACCTTGTCATGGTAGACAAGACAATTTTCAGTACATCATCTCTTCTAGGGCCCAAACAACCTCTTCTGGAATGCAAGAGAACTGTTTGTAATATTGGTAACTGTAAAGTAAAAGCACAAACCCCAACATTTAAGCAGAATGAGTATAGAACTAATCTGACACAATGCATCCACAAGAACAGCTTACTCACTTCTCCGTATTCTTTAGCTGCCATCCAAAGAAGGGAAATAAAAATTATCATATTCCAAATTACACCATGTACAACGTAATAGAAGTCCCTGGGATTTGTTGTTATCATCTCAGTGTTTGCAATGGAGACTCAACATCATTACACTCTTTACTGTTGAACAATTTAAATCCAGACACCACCATCGCTTGGCTTACAGCAAAGATTCTTCACTCTGCAGGCCCTATAAAGAGCCCAACGCCACAGTTTCAGCACCAGCAGTCTGGCTGGTTTTGTTCAGTTATTACTACTTCACCCTTTCTTGTCTTTCAACCCTAAAGAGAGGATGAGCATAAAGTGCATTACTTTGTTGTTTGTAGAAGCCATTATTTAAGTGTAAGTTGAACATCTGATCACCCTAAGACAAAACTAGGACAGAGTTAATAGATTTACTGGGGGTTTGTTTGTTTTAATGTATGTACTATTAGTATTTCGCTTTCTTCAAACTACAGCCTTTGATTACTAATGTGAATGTTTAGTTCTTTACTCTCTCATTGACCTAATCGTTATTAGGAAAGCCCCTTGCAAAATATTAAATTCTAGGAAGTTTTGCATGCACCATGATTCACCAGCACTAAGTAACCAAAAGGTGAAAGCCTCAGCAACACAACTGTGAAAATAATGGGACAAGCACCCCACCACAGTCAAGAAATTGGGCCATTCTGATCACTGGTTGCAGTAGCAAATTGTCCGAAGTTTAAAGCATGAAATGCACAATAACCTATTAGGATTAGATTTTGGTGTTATTTTTGACCTGCATATCTTAACAAGCTCCACAACAGTTTTACTACTGTACTAAGAGTTCAAAATAAATAAGGAAACACCCCTGAAACAACTCTTCTTTGAGACGAAGGAGGTAACCAAAAGACATGCTGAAATTATCAGCTGATGTTTCAAGACAAACCCAATGCAGCAGCTATCTGCTTGTAGCCTGCAGAACCAACACCCCAATTTTCCTTACTTTGTAGACTTTATTACTTTGATAGTCTTGTAAAACACTGATAAAAGCACTTAAAAGCCACACAAAACTTAAGTGCAAGATTTGATACGTAAACGGCAGAAAATATACTAGCATACAGAATTCAATAAGGCTTCAACCATACCAAATCCTGTCACTTAAAGAGTAATTCATTCCAATAGGGAACTGCCCCTAAAGCTGGCACCAAGAGGGACACCAGACAGGCAGGTGGAACACTTTGCTCAAACAACAGGATATAAATCACTTCTTTGGTTGTATTGCCTGCTGCAGGCTGTATAACTCCAGAACTGGGGGAAAGCCCCATTTAAGTGAAGAAAAAGACAAGAATTTGAAAAGTATATTCTGGATTACTATAGAGGAATAACCTCCAGATTTCTTCCTAGGTTCAGTTAGTTCCCCAAGACAGATGCCACAACATGCTTGAGTAGCCCTAAATAAGCAAAAATCTCAGGCTGGCTTAAAGCTGATATTTTCTAAGAGTTACTCAAGAAAAGATAACATGCTTGAATCAACTATAAAGTTTTCCTACATTTTGTCTCAAGACAGCTGTATCTTATATGCTGGAAAACTAAACATGACTAATCACACACTATATAGCACTCAGCTGTGTTGACACAAATAGAAATAGCTGTCGTCCTTCCCCCCTCCCCAACATATCAACACACAGCATCAAAGGTTTACAAATTGAGATCAGCCATTTCACATTTAGTATTTCCAACTGCAGAACTTAGAGCACTTTGCAGAAATTAAGAAATTAAAACATGAGTAGAATTTCCAAAATACATACATATCCCCTTCACTGACCAGACATTTCAAAAGCAGCTATATATCCTGGTTCTTTTTTCCAGGTCACATTAACTATAAAGAAAAAAAAAAAAAAGAAAACAAACCCAAACCAAACAACAAACCAAAACACAACAAAACCACCAATCAAAACCAAACCCCACCACCAAATACACACACACACCCTATTTTGTTAAATGCTCTGTGTCATCTAAACTCTTAGGCACCCATTCTTCTTGCACACACACATTTTTGAAACATCTAGTCATAAGTATGAGTCACAAGTCAGGAAACCTCAAATCTAATTTTCTCTTTTTAAAGAGTTACCTGCAGCAGCATCTTGTTTGGACTTTCCTTAATCAAGACATTTATCTTCACTACCTCTGAATTTGTTGCACTCAGGATTACCTACAGAGCATAAAGCATCCCTCCTTACCTGTAGTGATCTTTCACTAGCTTTCTGGGTGCTGACTATACTAATACCCACCCATAATCTCAACCATGTACAAAAAAAGCCAGGCAGTGAAGGAGGTGGAGCCAGTGCACACACGAAGGAGCATATACAAGCTCAACTTATCCTTACAAATAACTATTGTCTTGCTAACACACACACATAGGACATTTAATACTGTGATCCGTCTTAAATTATAGGAAGTTCATATAAAGGAGAACACCTTTAAAAACAAAAGCTAAAGTTCAGTCTAAGCCAAGTATTTTTATTGTACCAAGCTTTATTCAAGCAGTTAGACATCAACATTAAAGAAGAGCACGCTTTCAGAACTCTCCAAAACAATGGAAGGAAAATGTCCCCTTTTTCCTCAGATTAAGTTCTCCAAAAAGTAAAACGTTGATACTCAGGTAAACCTCTTGACTCCCAGACATGTAAAGCACTTTAATACTAGAGAAACTTCATAACTTCAGAAGTTAGAAATATGAGAAAATTTGCTTCAAACGACCATTCATATTTACATACAGTGGTTTCACACTTTCAGTCTCCATAACTATTGAAAACTGCATGCAATATTCTAAACTATTTGAATGGTAAATCTTACATTTATCAAGTCTTTCAAAAAAGAGAAAGTGAACTAGTAGTCTAATTAATAGTTGCTAAGCTTTGATGAAATTAACAGAACAGAATGTAAACTTCTCCCAAGTACCCTCCGATGTTTTGCTAAACATCTGTTTTTCCTACTTCACTTCCTGTTCTCTTTCTGTCCCTCCCCCACCAGACAGGAAATTGTCTTGACAACAAATGAATCAGCTAGAAGTAGAGTTAAGCAGCCATCAGCTGATTCTTCATTGTTTACAGTCACAGACACTTCAAAAAGCCTTGTTACTCTTTTCTTCCTAAGTGACAGTAGTTGTTCTAAGTTCATTTCACTAAAATAAACATTTAAACAAAACAGAACAAGCCATTTGAAGAGCTAAGTAAGAAACACTTTCCTCAAACAGAAATCACAACAACACATATTGCAATTGTCAAGCCACGGGATGTACAAACCTCTATTTCTAGGTCCATCTTTAGAAAAAAAAAAAAAAAAGCCAGCAGAAGAGAAAATGCTCTAAATAAAATCCTGAACAGCAATACAAATACATTTGCCTTTAGAAGCCATCTGGAAAAGCAACAGCATTGTTCACGGTCTATAGCAGCCTCTATATTCTTGTAATGTGCTATTACAATGCCAACTCCACATTAGCATTACTGTATTTCGTTTATAAACTTCCCTGCCTTAAAGAAAACCAAACTCCCATAAACACAGAGATTGTGCGAAGTATTTCAAGTTTGAAATTGGTATTCGACATAAGCAGTTTCTACAGAAACTGACCTATTTTAGGAATGTTACAGGATTTATATTTTATCAGTTAAGTACATTCAACAAAGTTTAAACATTCAGCACACCAAATATTAGCCTCAATACTTTTGGGCTTCCTATCTCACATTCTAAAAAAAGAACAAAAATGTTCAGATTAGTATGACATTTGCAATAGCATGCAAGCCACTTAAACAAAAAAGAAAACAAGAACTATGGACAACCAACTTCATAGGGA
>NW_010142982.1:40165-41870 GCF_000699245.1 Pterocles gutturalis
CTACAATTAGTCCAACTATACAGCTCTGAAAGAGTTCAAGTGTGCCTCTTACCACAATTGCATGCGGAGAATGCACTAAGGCCTTAAGTTCATTCAGGTCGTTCTCAGCCTGCAGAAATTGGCATAAGAAAAAAAAAGTACATAAGGAGGGTGGATTTTTAATTCTCTCACAGATACTACAAATTTAAACAGCAGTTAATACAGTCCTATAAGCCCTACGTTACCTTATCCCATTCTCCTTCCATGACATGATTGCGGAATTTGGTAGCAGAAGGATGTTCTAAACGACATCCTGACTCTTGCATGAGAAGATCAACAGTCTGGCTGCAGGAGAGATACAGTGTAAAAAAACCCGACCAGTTTTACCCTCACAAATATACCACCTGCTATGACAACAGTTAACCATATTCAAAAGTAACTTCAATAATGTAAGAGAGAATACTATGACCAGATTCAGACGTTTGTCCAAAAAGACTCAGTTGCTTGAGACATGTAAACAGCTACCTACAGCTAAAGCAAGTTGTCAACGAGCTTGAAAGCTTTGGTGAAGTACCATAAAGTATGTGACTTACCAGCCACCACAAACAGTCATCCCTGCATAGAAGATAGACTTCGTGAAGGAAGATAGAGACTAGAAAGCTGTTAGCTACTAGCTGCTCTCCCCTGGTCCCTCTCTCCCCCCCGCCCCCCAAAAAACAACAACAAAAAAACCCAAACACAACACGGAGAGCTACTACAGGCCTGACTTTTTCTTCATCCTGTATTAAAAGATTGTCTCCTTAAAATAAAATAAACAAACTCACAAACGTGTAGCCCTCCCCCTTTTACACTAAAAATAGCTTATTTACTGTGGTGTCGTCTATGAACAGTCACGAGTTGCCTGCAGCTGTAAACTTGCCTCTTGTGTCAGGGGCAATTTACTTTATGTACGAAGTTCCTTCTAATTGACCCATTCCACCATGTTTTGAAGACTTCTTTTGTGGTAGCTACATGAAAACTTTGAAGGACTTCTGTAGCCTCCTTTCAAAATTATGATGGGTTGGCTTTAGCTCTACTCACAAAGTGAGTGTTGTGATTAAATTCTCAGACTTCCCCTTCTCCAGTGGGAAATTATTTTTTCTATTCTAAATCTAAGAAAGGGCCAACATACTTGTTTCTAGTCGACAGATAAGATTATTATCAAAAATATGTGTCCAGCACAAACCTGCAGACACCATTTAGAGGGATGAAGGTTTTCAAACCGAAACCAAATACCCTATTTAAGTGGCAGTTCAGTTTGTCCTCGCTTCCTCCCAGCTGACAAGCCAAATCTTGGAGCTCATCTGCAAAAACCCGTCCTCCCCCCAGCCCAGCTGCAGGCTCCATTATGTTTACCAGATAACTTCTCCCCCACTAACACATTGGTATTGATCTGACTTTATCGGTGTGCAACCCGACTTCCATATTGCCACCCCTGTCAGTGCCAGCTCCCGGCCTGTCCCTTCACAGACACCCAGCTGACCGGTACAAGCTTGGGAAACACATCTCCGGCTCCTTTTTTTTTTTTTTTTTTTTGCTAGCAGGCCTGCCCCACTCCTCTGCCTCTCACCCGGGCACTGGTCTCTCCTCCTTGGGGGTCTACCAGCCTGAGACAGGGCAGTTTTTTGCCACCAACCCCACGCCTCCGGAGGTCCCTTCCTCTGCCCCCGCCGGACCCTGCCTCCCC
>NW_010142983.1:0-30911 GCF_000699245.1 Pterocles gutturalis
TCTGATCTAGGTGTTCCTGCTCTGGCAGAAGGATTGGACTACATGATATTTGAAGTCCCTTCCAATCTCTAGCATTCTGTGATTCCCTTTCACTTCCCCAAACCCAGCATCACAACCACAACTGCAGTATACACAACTTCCTAACTTGCATAACAGAAGAATCAAAAGCGAAGACCGAGAGACATTAGTTTATATAGTATCCAGTGAGCAAGGCAAAGTAGTAGTGACATATACTTACTTTTTCTTTGCTTCGTTGTCCCCTGGGATTTGCCTTTTCTTTGGGGGAGGTGGTGGGGGCAACTCCTGTCTGGATTGCTTAACCACTACCTGTTCCTTCAATGGCATTGCTTCTGCAGCAGTCTTCTGTGAAACCTGTGACATACCTACACTTCCTACAGCTTGTGTTACCTATACAAAATAATTTAGCAAAAGGGTTAAATGCCATTTTTAGTACAAACTTAATTGCTTTTGCTTAGTTCCTTTTCTTTATCAATCATAAAAGCCCATTCATTCACTCATACAAATGACCACACCTGGCTGTCATGAAGGACCTTTATCATCAAGGCATTCCAGAGAAAAACTTCATTGTTCTCATTTTCCAGACAGGAACTATGCATCAAAACTCTCAATCCAACTAGAATTTCATGCCAGTCCAAGTGAACTTAACAAAATAAGCATGATATCTCTTTCCTTAATTGCTTAATTCACAGAAAGAACCAAGATCCTTTGGTGTTATAAGACACAATTCTATATTTTATACTCATACGCCATAAAACCAAGCCTAGATCTCAGAAAGAGCTGATACACAGTGGATTTGACCTAAGGACTGATTCAAGTCAATAGAAACCTTCCGCACTCCTTAAGAAGTGATAAAGTGAGTCCCATGGGAATCAAAGAGTGGTTTGGGTTGGAAGGAACCTGAAAGATCATCGAGTTCCAACCCCCCTGCCATGGGCAGGGACACCTCCCACTAGCCCAGGTTGCTCAAAGCCTCATCCAGCCTGGACTTGAACACCTCCAGGGATGGGGCATCCACAGCTTCTCTGGGCAACCTGGGCCACTGCCTCACCACCCTTTACAGTGAAGAATGTCTTCCTAATATCTAAACTTCCCCTCTTTCAGCCTAAAAACATTACCCCTTGTCCTACCACTACACTCCCTGATGAAGAGTGCCTCCCCATCTCTCCTGTAGCCCCCTTTCAGCACTGGAAGGCTCCTATAAGGTCTCCCCAGAGCCTTCTCTTCTCTAGGGTGAACAAGCCCAACACTCTCAGCCTGTCCTCATATGAGAGGTGCTCCAGCCCTCTGACCATCTTTGTGGCCTCCTCTGGACCTGCTCCAAGAGGTCCATGTCCTTCCTGTGCTAAGGACTCCAGAGCTGGATGCAGTACTCCAGGTGGGTTCTCACAAGAGCAGAGAGGGAGAATCACCTCCCTTGACCTGCTACTCACACTTCTTTTGATGCAGCCCAGAACACAGCTGGCTTTCTCAGGGGCTGCAAGTATACATTGCCTGGAGCTTCTTGTCTACCAACACCCCCAAGTCCTTCTCCTCAGGGCTGCTCTCAATCCATTCTCCTCCAAGCCTGTATTTGTGCTTGGGGTTGCCCTGATTCACGTGCAGGATCTTACACTTGGCTTTGCTGAACTTCATGCTGATCTATAAGTTCCATGAGCTTGATATTTAGGGGGAGTAAAAAGGATGAAGAAAAGTTTTGGCACTCTTCTGTGCTTTGATTCCAATGTAAGAAGAAATTAAAAACATATGGCTGCTATGGGCCCCTACTCTGTACAACTCATTCACTAGACACTAAGTGGGTTGCGAATCAGTGACACAGCCTTCACCATAACATTTTAATATCACAAAAAAGGGACATACAAGTCATAAAACTGTCAAATGAAATTCTCACAGAAGCCAATGGGAGTTCTGACTAAACAAAAACCCAAAACATTACCAAGCACTCAAAATTCTAAAATAAACATTTGACAATCCAGCTTGGCTATCATCATTACATATCAAACAAACAACTACTCTATTTTCAACAGATGAGAAATCATACTCACAGAGCATAAATGCTTGTATGACTCCCATTTATTTATCTATTCTGGGTTTTGTGTTTTGTCTTTATTTTCTTTTAGTATCAGATTTAATCCCATCCCAGCATTCTTATAATTGTTTAAAGGCATTTGTATTGATTGATAATACATGGCAAGCCTGCTTTACTCATCAGAAAAATGAAGCTTAATCTGTGTAAGAAAGGAGTAATAGTACTAGTCAGGTTAACAACTTGGGGTTTTGAAGATCAAAAAACACTTTTTCAGCAGATCAAGTCAGCCTCGTGTGGAAGAGCACCCACCTACCTCTCTAGCTTAATGCCAAGAACTCACCTGGGCAATTTTGCTGACAGTATCAATGAGGTATGCATACACACAGACATCTCAACAGATTAAAAAAGTAATAAAGCCTTGTTAAGTACCTGATTAGAGAAATCCTCTAGCTTCTGAACCAAACTGTCCCACCTCTGAGTTAATTCTTCTTGATCTTGATCAATTTTAGTGGATGCTCTGCCATTCCCAAGAATTTGGGCCACATCCTGACCTAGCTCATTCAGCTGGTCCAGTGTTTGCCGTTTCATACCCATGTCCTCTTTCAAAATCTGATGTTAAAAGAAAACAGTAAAAGACAACATCAAGTATTCTGCCACCCCTTAGTTTCTAATTCTAGGGAGGTTAGTGCAAATGTACTACCCGAGCCAGATGCACCATAGGTTTCAAAACAGTTCTCTTGTGTAACAAAGCACTGACACCTTAAAAAAAGCACATCCCTGAAACAGCTCCTAGAGCAATCAGCAGTATCTCTTGAATAACAGCTAGAAATGATTAGCTTATGGTACAAGCTACACCAACATTAAAAAAAAAAAAACCACACCACAAAACCAAACCAAAACCACAAACCACAAACCCACACTTTGGAAAACACAGCTGATGGGGGGCCTGCAATAAACTCCCAACCCTGTCAAAAACCCAGAGTAGCTGTTCCAAAGTTTGGCACACCAGCCTGGAAGGTCCATGGATTAAGTTGTACACATTTTTTAAATTGAAGTGCAAGAATCTGGCAAAGAGAGAATACTGGCCTGGCTTCCAAAGTATCATGCATTCACAGCTCCTACTAGGGTCACACTGGTAATTTGCCATTCGTTTAGTCTGAGATTTGACAGGACAGAGCAGGATAGCGATACTCACTGCTAGTTTTCGAACATTCACACTCAGGTCTGTTTGATCTTTAAAGTTGCTTGTCTGGACCTTACTCAAAGCCTCTTCTTTCTCAGTTAACCAAGCTTTCAATAAACACTGTAGATCATAAGAAAATAGCACAAGAAAATACCACATTTGTCAAGCAAATTTGGAAGGAATTTGACAATTCCTTAAGGTCTTTGCATTCAAAGAACAGTTCTGCGGTCTTTAAAGCCAACTGAAATTCCTGCATGTAACAGCAGTAGTACATAAAGGGGGACAAAAAAAATATCAGATCAGAGAACTAAGTCATACTTTCCAGCAAAACAATTTCAACAAAACCATTTCTCAATATATAAGAGGGCACCCCCCCAAGTTATTTATAGCAACCAGATATCCACCATAAAGCTAACGCAAGACTTACAAATTATATTAGAATTAAACATATACAAGATACATACACTTTCTTTCACTCTCCACTGTTCTTTTGTGATTCAAAACCAGCCATTACAAACATTTTCTCACAGAAGCGACACCACTGATAATTCAAAGCTCTTTTAGTTCAAGCAGTTGGTCAAAGACACAGACATTAGTCACCTCCCTGTTTACTGTACCTACTTTCAACTGCAAAATATCATCAGCAAATACTGGCCCATTAACTGCAGAAAGGAATGGCCTCCTCTGGATAGTACTAACTCAGGGATCTTTTAACTTTTTCCACTTTTTTTTTTTAAAAAAACCTGTCCTGGGTCTCACTTCTCTTCAGTCACACAGCACTCCCGTGGAAACTCCAGCAATAACCAGCATCAAGTATCAGAAGGATTTTATACATTTCATACTATAGTGCAGCATATTGCTGCCTAAGTGATGGTATTTATTGTTATAAGCTATAGTTTATATTCTGCAGATTGTTTAGACATTTGAAAGAAGTAGAACAGTGCTGATACAGCCGTTGCTATCAGTTGCAGCCTGGCTGCTTTGACAGGGATGCATTTTTGGGGATTGCATACGTGTTTCTCCCTGAACCCCTCGCATATCTATTTGCAGTATATTGATAAGCTGAATTTGCAGCTCATGTGACCTTGTTAATATGGACCCAAAGTTCAGGTTCACCAATGCCAGGTATCAATTTTTACATATTTCTTTAAAATACTGAGTTGGCATATGTGTACATATATACTGAAAAGTGTGTGTTAACATTTTCTGGCAACTCTTTGGCAAGTCTCTGAATTGAGAAACAAAGATTCCTCAAAAATCATTGCTCTGCATGTCAAGATACAGACTTCAAACATTCTGTTTTGATGACCCTATGTGAATACGTTTCCATCCTCTTCCACCCTTATATTTTTCTGGGGAAAAGTGACCACTCATGGACTATTACAATACTGTTAGGAGTGTTATCTTCTGTTGGAGTTGATTTACCTTCAGCTTTTTTCAATTTGTATCTAATTATATTGGTCTGTAAAAGTGAAAAAAATAGGTGTTTGTTTAATGTAGAATGTCAGATAGCAAGTAATGAGGAAATAGAAGTTTATTTTAGGTGGTTTGCATTCGTTGTTCAAGTCTTGAACAGTGCATTTATCACCAACAGGTTTGAATTACAGTTCTCTGTTTGCAAGAATTCTCAAGCGACCTACAAAAATTAGTTTGAAACTAATGAAAAACTTTCATACAAACATTTTGTTAATACAAAAGTAACTAAAACATTTAGATATATAATTTTCCATTTTGCCCAGCCAGATGGAGAGATGAGCAACAGCAATGCATCAGCCCTTTTGTGGCTGCCTAGAAAATTTTTGGAGACTACATAGCCAAGTCAACACAATTCCTACTACTCAGGAAACAAATTGCTCAGTCAGTGCCAGATATTTCTCAGCACTGTGACAATTATGTTTCAGTTTTCTAGGGAGAGTTATCTTTGACTGCTGATTTAGCAGAAATTAATTGAATACGTGGAAGGGTTTTTTAAGCTCTTCTTATGTGTAAAATAAATTGGCTGGGATACCAGTATGATTTTTCCATAGAGTATGTTATAATTTTGTTTCTCACAGCCTTATGGCATTTCCACCACCATCATATTAGCTGTCCGTACATTTTGGATATTGGTTTACATTGGCAATGTAAACTGCCTTAACCCTTTGGCCCAAACATTGCTGTAGTCAGTTCCGGAACAATGCCAAAAATATACAGCTAGACTGAGGAGCCAAAGAACAGAAAGGTCTGCTTTGCTGTATCATTGGTTTTTTGGGGCATGTTGGGGGGAATTCTGGGACGTGTTGGGGGGGGGTTGTTTTTGGTTTAGGGGTTTTGTGTTGTTTTGGGGTTTTTTTGGTTTTTAAAACAGAGGAGTAGCAGTGTGCCAGTGGCTATACAACTAAGCTTGACAGAGATGGGTATTCTATAGAGATGGCCGTGCACCAATTTGAGTAAAGCCTTCAAAGGGAAAAGCCCACAGATTTTAAGCTGAGACACAAAACAAGCTCAAGCACTAGGCATGCAAAGTTAATGCATGTAGTTGTGTTACCATGCTTTTTTATGCCATCAGTTAATTTGTGTTTGAGCAGTATATTTAATACGTATGTAAAATGCATGATATCAGAGTAAGAAAAAGAACTCACAATGCTATCTTGTTCACAATTCAACTGTTTCTCTAAACTCAGAAAAATTAGATGAGCTGCATACTTTGCTACATTGACCAAGTGTTTCATTTTACTGATTTTGAAAACAGTATCTATTGATTAGTTGATTGCACAATTGTGTACATGTACCCATGCTGGAAGCACATACAACTTAATTAGGAAAAACTTCCGCAATTACCAAACCACCGAACACTTAGTGATTCATATTCCCACTTCTTGGCCATTTTGCAAGCTACCTTAGAAATTATTTTATAAGGAGTTACAAAGTTTATTTCTTAACCTTCAGAAAATACTTCTCTTGTGCTGCACAGCTACTCTACTCCTCAAGAAATGCTAGGAACCTAAACAATAACAAAGTCTAGTATTTTAAGGCTACATAGGGGCTTCGGGTTTTTTTGTTTGGTTTTTTCCCCCTCCACAAATCAACCAGTAACTCTGAGTAACTGAAGAGCTACCAACCTGCTCTTCCAGCAGCTCCTGCCATAAAAGCTGAATTTCTTGCAACTTGACCCGTCGCTCCTCAGTCCAACGACAAACTGCTGTCCACCGCTCACCAAGCCTCTGCAAAAGCACGAAACTCATGAACATTCATGAGCCTCACAAGGAAACTCAAAAATCAGATATTCAAACACAGAATTTCCACTTCACAGTAACCTCTACTTTACAGCTACCTCCCTGTCAGTAATCACCATCGTTGTCTTGCACAAAGCTGGAGGTTAAAGCTTCCAACCTATGGCCTTATCTCTGCTCTTGCTGAAGTCAGTGAGCTATCTGATTGACTTCAAAAGGAGAGAACAAAGTAGCAGGAATTCTGTTTCAATAAATTGTGTTTCATGCTCCCTATACTTAGCTTACAGTCTAACTTCTGACAAAAACAGGAAAATACTTCACACAATACTCTCTAGATAAATAGTGCTTACGTCTTTCAATATTTTTCCCAACAGATTTTAACTTCCAAAGGAAAATTACTTACATGAAATCAGAGTTGTACTGTGCATCTCCCCATTTTAATGAAACTGCTGAAAGGATACGCTATAGAATTGCCTAAGTCACTAGGAATGCAAACAGCTTGACTCATCAGGAACTGAGCTTGAAAGTCACCAAAGCACTTTTACAGGTTTTACTCTGAACAAATTTAATAATTCCTCATGTTAGTATTACTTCCAAAAAATATTACTTTAAATTACCTTTAGGATAAATTGTCTTTAAATACAACTTTTTTTTAACAATTACATGCCAAGGTTTTAAGCACCTGTTACTACAGATAAAAAGAGGGCTCTAACATTTTACCTGCAGTTGTTCCTCCAGAATAGCTGTTGCACTTTCCCCACTGCTTTCATCAACAATGACAACCATGTGCGTTAGGGAGTTTACCTTCACCTGTTCTGTCTCTAGGTCACTCTGCAGGCTCTAGAAGAAGAAATCAGAGGTCACCAGGCCTGAATACATTTGCTACTCTGCTATTTTGGCCACAGCAACTAACACAACTGCTGTGGTAAAGTACTTCAGATTCAGCAGTTAAGCACAGATTTTACCACTGGGAATCACTGCACAGTTTAAATAAGTGTAAGAAAAAGACTGCTAGAAATTAACCCAAAACCATTCTGTTGAAATTTTGGAAGACATGGAGTGTTTTAGGCTGTATGCACCATACTTGCCTGGGAGAATCATACAAACTGCATTGACTTTCTACATGTCTACTATTACAGGTAAGAGAGCTTAAGTGTTTCTATAAAAACCTATTATCATCAACAAGTATCATAGGGCATGCCAAACAGGGAAAAACCACTAAGAATACTAATCTTTTAATAGCTGACAATATAATTCCTGTATCAGTACTATATTGATCATCATGTTCAAAGAAAACAGTCAAAAACTGCAGAAAGCATACCATCCCCATTAGTTTGAAATAATCTGCAGATTTAACAACTTTGAGAAGAACAGCATCCATGAGTAAAGCCTACCTCCATAATCTCTCCAAGATCAATATGCCTCTGCAGTACTGTAAATATCACTTTTCATCCCAGAATATCATAAGCTACTCTGTGAGCAACACACTTCAAACTCCCCAGACTTTCAAGACAGAGGAAAGAATGCAAGCGTGGGACAGGAAATTTTACAGACTAAAAATACTCTGCAGTTCTTGCCCTGTGAGGTATGTCCCACGCTGGGAAGAAGGTGAAACCTTCATCACTTAGTATGAAAACCAAAACTGTAATCATGACAAGTATCAAAAGGCCATCTTTCTCCTTCAAAAAAAACACTGCAGGCTAGCAAGGGTGGACTCCCATCTGGAAAGTTAATTGAGAGACAAACCGCTCCCAAAACATCCTGCCCATCAGAGAGCAGTGTCTACACACCCCCTTCAGATGCAATCCCTGTAAAAGCAGGGACTGGAATCAGTAGCTTGGGTGGCCCTTCCTGATAGCTTTAACCCCTGCACGATTTTAATCTGCAAGTCTCAAGCGCGCTTTAGCTATACCTGCCAGTCATTAAAGGCAAGTCTGTCCACAGTATGTTTCATACTGTCCCTCACACCGACAATTTACCTGGAGAGGCCTAATTTCCTGCACAAAGTGAGGGGAACAGAGTTTCCCCTCCTACATGAAGCAAGTGTAACAGTTTCTGCTACAGTCATCAGTACCCAAGGGTTCAGTTAAGAGAGAACTTCCCAAAACTTCCAATTCCTTTCTGCTTCACCATCCTCCTCCTCTAAACATCAAATGCAGTCCTTCAGCACGCAGCCACATGTGACTGCTGACACAGTTGAGTTTCTCAGCTAAGGAAACCACCAACATACACATCCTTCAAATACTTCTCCTGTATGTATTCTACAACAGACAAAAAGGCTTACTTTATGTTCTTCCAACTGTTTTTGAAGGGACTCCAAATCTTCCGCTAAGAGCTGAGATTCCATCTTCTGAATGCGCTGTTCTGTGACCGTCAGCCAGTCAGACAGCTGCTGCAACTGCTGCTTCTGGAGCTCCATCAGCATGTCGTGCAGGCTGCCGGGGCAAGCACAGGCAGAGTTCTCAGTTATTTCTTATACTTTTATATAAACAGGCTGCAGGGGCAAGCACAGGCAGAGTTACCTCAGTTATTTCTTATACTTTTATATAAAAATCAAAAAAAACCCAGTTATATGTATATGAAGAAGGTGGATTTCACATACAAACCAAATAGTTAATTCTGAAAAAAAAAAATCCTACAAACAGATGCAAACCAACTCCTCTGAGATGCTGTAAGGCCCAGAGATGAGCCCTGCAGCTCTGGGAAAGGTTGTGTGGCAGGACTCACCGGGACTGCCTGTCCATGCTCTCCACCCGGAGCTCCTCCCAGCGGGAGTTCAGCAGCAGCATTTGCTCCTGGATCTCAAACTCCTCTTCAGGTGACAGATTTCCCTGGGCCACCAGTTGGTTTCCAGCCTGCAGAACGCTGCCCACGCTGCTCTGGTGCTCAGTCAGTTCCATCATAAAAGCCTGGAAACAGTACAAAAAGC
Source organism: Pterocles gutturalis (assembly GCF_000699245.1). Lineage (NCBI taxonomy): Eukaryota > Metazoa > Chordata > Aves > Pterocliformes > Pteroclidae > Pterocles > Pterocles gutturalis. Next base: position 9,372 of record NW_010142983.1, read on the forward strand.
CACATCACCATGACCCATGAGCTCCTACAGTTCATGAATTTGTAAGGGTCCTAACAAATTGTCATGTTTGAATACAGTGCTGCAGAATGAGCTGGCACCAAACACACAAGCATGGCAGACCTGTTACTCTCTACAACAGAAGATTCTCCATGAGCTACAAAAATTCTGGAGCCAGTAAAATAGAGATAGTTGACGAAAAAAGCTGACCACCTCAGAAAAAAAGCTGTTGTAAGAAGACAGCCTTTGAACAAATGTGCCAAGAAAACAAAACAGAAACTTACCTATGGCCAACAGAACATAGAACAAGATCTGAAATGTATCATAGAATATCAAGTAGAACCCCATGAGTTAGTAACATTTAAAATTTGCATATTTAGAGTATATCCAGAATACCTCTTTCCTTTGATTCATGGCTTTAAAACTGTACATGTTTCATGTGCATGAAACAATGCAAAAAAAACGGATCAGCATTCAGATGTTAAATTCAATTGTATACAGGCAAGCCATAAAAACTAAACTAGGAGAAAAGTAAAACCTCTAACACAACACTTGAAACTTTTAGGAACATTAGAACATTTGTTCAGACTTGAAAGAGAACCAAAACAAAATAGTTTGGAAACAACAATTTGGAAGCAACATGTTTCTGAAATAAACTATGCCAATCATGATGGGGAGACCACTGAATTAAACTGACTTGATTATCAATTTCAGCATTGCCTTCATTTAATAGCAAGTAACATAAGGCTGATCAAGCTTTTTAGTAGTTGGCAGCAGGGAAGTGTGAATCCGCCTGGATCAGATTGTATTTGTATTATAGACACCAGTGAGCCAGTCATCGAAAGCTGACTAAAAAAATTCAAGTTTCAAAGCATACTCCACTGTAAGTTCTAAAAAGATCTCTCTCACCTTCAAGTAGCTATTATTTGTCAAAAAAAAAAAAACAAACCACCAAACAAAAAACCCCCATCGCATTCAGTTAGATATGCTTTTAATTTAGAGAAAGACAAAAGAAACAGAATGGCAGGCTTTGGATAAGGACTACTCAATAGAAGTTCTGCAGCTCCCCCCCACACACACAAGAAAACCCAACAAATTAATTCTCAAGAGAAGCTTACTTCATGGGTGGAAAACTGCGCTTTGACTTCCTCAACATCACCAGATATTTCCTCCTGTTCCCGGAAGGTATCCTCAGCTGACAGCAACCATGTAAGAACTTCTTCCAGAGCAACTTGGTAGCTATCCAAGTCCATATCCACCTCTGTCACCGTGCTGGGAGTCTCTGCTCTAGAACTGGCCTGATCCTCTTCCAGTGCTACAGCCTAGGCAACCAAGAGAAAAGTGATGTCTTGAAAGTGCACAGAAGATGCCTTCCCAAATGATACTAGGGATAGAACAACTGAGATCCCTTTTAATCCTTCATAAACATGTTCAAAGTTATCATTGGGTACATCTTAACGAGAGGGGCCACAGTTACCACTAATGAACTTCAATTTAAAATGAAGAAAAGACAACTTTAATCTTGCTCATTTACCAGTGGATTTCACACCCAAAAAAACCCCATGACTACTGCCACCACCAAAAGTCCTATGGCAAATTTGGTTAATGATTTTGGGTCACCCTCTCCAGCTTGCCAAGACAAATGAGAAAGAAGTAGAAGAAAGAAGCATAACACAGATGGAACTTTATATCTCAACACACAGGATTTTGTACATTAATCAGAAAATTAAAAAAAAAAAAGGAAGACAGAACACAAAGAAGATGCTATTTCCATATTTTCCCAATTGTGTTGCCCAAGATAGAAGGACACGTTCCAGATATAACTGACAAGACTGAAGATCTGCTAAAATTACAACTCGAGAAAATCCAGGCAGACTTTGATGACAAACATACCTGCTGCACATTGAACTCTCCATCCTCACACTCCTGCTTGTATCTCCTTGGAAGGGTCTCCACCTCCCGGATGTCTTCCATCGTGACTTGCTTAGGAAGGACCTCAAACAAAGAGGTTAAATACATAATAATAGACTTTTTGTCTGGAAGCTGTACAGCAACATCTGCATCAAAAAAGATAAAATATGGGAAAAACAAACTAAGTAGCTGTTTTTCTAACTCATTACTTAGAATACAGTTAAGACCTTACATATAGTGTAAATAACAGGTTCTCCTGTTAAGTAACCTTTAATAAGCTTTAACTTAAAAGGCTAAGTTTTATATATGTTGAAAGCAGTATGAAGGAGAAAAAAATTTTAAAAAGTTTCTACATTTGGAAGTGAATTCACATTAAAAGGCATGATCTTTTTGAAGTAAGAGACCAGATCTGAAATTAAGGGATAAAAACTGTTTGGGAAAAATTATTCGGGAGCACCTGCTAAGCAGAAATGCAGTTCAGGGACAGCATCCCACGTAAACAAACATTTCCACTTAGGCTCTATCCCCACTCCCAGCACTGGTTGGCTCATTTTCTTACTTTTCATACAGGAGAGAGTTTCTCCAACTCAGGCTGGCTTCTCTCTCTGAGTGCTACCCATTCCATTAACATTTTTGTTTTTAAGAAGGTGGTGCTTGAATCTATAAAGTTTGAGAGCTTGTCTTCCAAAATGAATCTTTGGAGGCTCACTTCAAAGCAGAGCAACAGCTCAGGATTTTTTAAAAAAACTTCACCTTCTGTACACTGTCTTAGAATGGTAAGTCAACCCAAACCTTAACATTCCAGAAGCTGAACAGATGCATGCACAGACATACTTTTGCCCTACAAATTACATTCTTTTAAACCCAAACTTAAGGGCTTGAAACAAAATATCACTGCACAAAACCACTAGAATTTGTATTAATGGTAAATGCCAACAGAAGAAATCTCTCAAAATAGCTCAAAAAACTTCTCCTCAAGTAAAATAACTGTATCCCACCTTCAGGATCCAACAGTTTCTCAATTCCCAAGTGGTTCTTGGCTATGCTGAAAGCATGTTCCAATCTCTCAACTGGGGACATCTTTATAACTTTATCCCAGCTGAAAAGCTCAGGTCTAAAAGTAAAGACAAAACAGGAAAGAAAGCTTTAAATTTTACCTGAAGGAAAAATTGTGTACCATGCAGAATATGAAGTTACAGGTATGAAGGTAGCTACTTAAGTAATATTAACACACACATACACTAAAAATATAAACATAAGTGCATATACACATGTGCTTTCTTTTTATTAGTGAGATTCTAGCAATCAGAAATCAATTCACTGACTGCACATCCACAGCAACACCCCTCTTCCAGTCTATGTATTCTATACATACACTCATTGACTGCAACAGGAGATTAAATACTACTAATAAGAAAATCAACTGTTTAAAATTTATTCCAGAACCAGTTTTCTTCAGTTGTTTCTTTCACAGCATTACTGTTACTACATGCTTTCTGCATCAGGCTCTACTGGGTAAATCAAGAGTCACTCTGTTCTGGTGAGCCTCATTCCAAACTTGTGATGTGACTCAGTGACCACCCCAGAACACCCCTGCCAGGAGCAGCAGTGGTCTCCACCCCTACTCGCTCACCGTGCCCCACAGCCTTTTTCCCCATTAAAAAAAAAGCCTACAAAAAATCCACCCCATGACAATTGCTCATGAGAGTCACAATGCAAATCAGACTAGGCAGCTGATCAATTTACAGTGCCAGCCGCCTTCATCTCAAATTAACATTAACCAAACTAAATCTCCACTCCAGATGTGCACCCAAAACATACCAGCAGGTCTCAAGGGGAAAGAGCAAAGCATGCAGCAGGAAGCAGGGTCAGCAAACACTGCCCCTTCCTACCTGGAGTGCCAGGGCATGATCAGCCTGGTGCTGCAGCAGTACAGCTGTAAGACTACAGAGCCATTAAAACACTTTCCATTCCCCTGTAACACTGGCTTCTCATTGATTCTGTGCTTTAGAGAACTTGGAGAGGAAGAGATGGGCTTGCCTTTTATTTTTCATACTTAAGTCAGTTGTAAATTGACCTGAGAGCATCCTTGTAACATCTGTTGAGTCCTCACACTTTGTGAAACAGGAAGGTCCGAGAAGCAAAAAGCCAGAGGAAGGTGGGGTGAGCAGGAAACAGTGATATGCAAAGATCCTCACAGAAGCTGGTGGAATACTGTACCTCCATGCAAGCAGCAGCAAGGATAACCACATAGATTCACAAAGTTTCAGTGGAGACTCTTACTTTGAAAAACACATTGCAGTAAGTGTATTGTATATGCACTACCTGCACACTGCCATGATAACACAAATTTTAATAAAATGCAATCTAGGTATTTACCTATAAGCAAGAAAATGAATTGAATTCTGCTCTTCAGTGCCAAAGAGGAACTAAGCTAATATTAGGAAATGAAGGAGACCAGCACAGTAAGATGTTAAAATGTCCTATTGCCTCATATAATTTTATTAAGTACTGCAAGTGTCATAAAGTTACTAGATATTATAGCCAAGAGGTAACACTGCTAACAATTGTTGATACATACATAAAGAGAAAAGCAAGATATTAAACTTCTTAATGGGATCCACAAAAATTCTCCAATATTAAGCATCATATCAAGCTAAATTAAAAAAGCAATACTGAAAATGCCCCTTAGGCAGGGAAGCACTGCTCTCTGGGTAAGTCAAACAGCTTTTCTGTCCTACCACTTTGCAACCTGACATAATCCCCTTGTTCCTTGCAAGTGCCTTTTAAAGCTTCTCTTTCAAAGCCAACCTAAATTTAAACCCAGCTCAAGACTTCTCTGAAGTGTGGGGAAAATGGTGCTCCCCTGGCTAAAGGACTGGTGCCCAGGGACAAGCAAAGCTGAATTCTGACAGCTGCCAGGCTCCCAGGAAGAGGGAATAACAGGCTTGGAGATCAGCAGAGACAGGTAATTGAGAAATTTTAGGAAGCCAGAGGAAAGCAGTTACTCAGTTAAAATCTTCAGCAGGGATGCAGTGCTCTGAAAAGGGCAGAGCTTGCAGACTTCAGATCCTCCAAAGCCTAAGCACATAGTCACAACACAAGGACAACAAACAGCCTGAAGCCAGTTTGGCTACCTCTCTCCTTCTGCTTCCCTCAGGTCACCTAGGTCTCACTTGTGTCTAAAGCTGGGTCTCTCTCCATCACAGCAGCAGAGCTACACCACTACAGGCAATTATGCCGGTATGGAAACCATCAGTACAGCTCACACCGTCCAGAGGAGGGACTTGGTAATACTTCTGATAAACTCCAGAGAGACCTTTGCTAATATTGCTCTGCCATTGCAGAACAATCCTTCCAGACTTTCAGGAGCCCTCAGTGTGGTGCAGGCATTCCCCACTGTCTTGGTGTCAGGACCACCACCACCACGTGGTCGCAACACCACCTCCCCCCCCCACTCCTCTCCCGGTAAGATGGGGGCAAATAAGAAAAAGTGGAACCTCCTGAGTTGAGATAACGACAGATTTTTAATAATACCACACGAGGAAAACAAAAGAAAGAAGAATATAACAATAAGACAAGATATAGAGTACAATGGAAACACTGATACAATGAAAATCTCACCACCACGAGCTTCACAAAAGAGACCCCTCTCCCGGCTAGCTTCCCCTTATATCCCAGGCATGACGTCAGCATGGTATCGAATATCCGGCTATGCCCAACTCCCAGCTTCTGCGAAGAATTAACCCTATCCCAGCTGGACCCAGGACACCCACCCATCCATGCAGCCTGAACACAAGCCAGCTCTGGTCTGGTGTCAGTGCAGACCCATCCAGAGAGCCTGTGAGAGAGCCCATTATTTCACTCACCACAGACTGAACGGGCACTTAAGAGCAGAGAACAGCAGGCTCAAAGGGAACACACGCTTTTGCAAACTTTGTATCTCCTAGGTATAAATATTCCGGATGTTTGTAAAGCATTTGCCATGCCCGATACCTGGTTGCCAGGAGGTCTGGTTAAATTCTAGAAATTATCATACCATTACCATGTTAAAATGGTTAAGGTTAAGAACAGTCAGCCCTTGCAAAGCAATGAGCTGACTTCATTTAAGGTACACTGGATTAGAATGCATCGCCCAGAAGTAGACTTCAAAGAAAAATCTGAAAATAAAATGTTTAAATAAAATGCAAGTTTCACAGGAGTCTGTAACAATGATTTCTTTAAACTACCAAAGAGTTCTCAAAAAAATCAGAAAGAACACAAAAGATCTGTTTAAAGCAGCTTTAACACCATTCCTTATAAAGTACAATGAACAAACTAATGAATACTTTATAAGATACCTAAAGTATTCTATTACCCTTTCATTCTTCAGCTCAACAGTTCGCCTGGATGAACTGCAGACGTTGTCTTTCAGGCAAGATATATTCAAAAATTAAGAAAAGCTACAGTCTTATTCCTTCGTTTTGAAGCTTCTGTCTCTTTTTACTAAAATGATATGACAAACTCTCACTGAAGAAATGTTTCCCTGTGCAGAGGAAGGAGGGCAGGAGGAAGCAGAGGGGAAGGATGTGGTCAGCCCGCCCTGCAGAGACCTGCCCAGAATATTGACTGTACAATGCATACTAAGTGGGATGTAAATCCACTTCAGTTAGTACATGTGCATGCATGTGCAGGAACTGAGTGTTACACTGCTGCCTTGGCTCCATCCTTTGCAAGACTCTGGCAATATCCCTCCACTGATATTATCACAACCAAAAAACCCACCACAAACAATGAATCACTGAAACAGGCTAGAAGCTGTCAAATGGTCAAGAATGAAGACATGGGAAAAATCTGCTTTCTTCACTGTGTCCAGGTTAAGCTTTTTGCTACTTACTTGTGCCTGTGGATGACAGCATTAAAGGCCAGTCCATCTGCCCAGCTTGTGGTGAAGTTCAGAACATTGACCTGACTGTAAGGTCTTGTGGACTGCCGAACCCAGCTCAGCAGGATCTTCTCACTGTTGGTCTGCTGCAAATCTGACATGATGTTCTTCATGACATCCTTCACCTGCAAGTCAGCAGCAGCTACATCTTACAGACATTTTCTCCACTTTTCCTGCTTACACAACCTTTGAACCAAGCTATTTCACAAATCATGAAAGGGTCTTTCCCATGAAAAGTTGAGTCAGAGTTTAACTCCTCACATGAAATTTGGGAATAGGAGTCTTCAAGCCATCTTCGCACTCTACTGATTAAAAGAACCAGTTAAGCTTCGTATAATGACACATCACTCTTGTGCTACAATCCTCCCACTCTCATCAGTGCTGCCTACACTAAGCATAGGGTATAACATTTCACACTGCCACGTGCTGTGGTTCCACCAGTAAGCAAACCCCCAAAAGTACAGCTTAGAGGTTTTCTGCAAGGGGAGGGTATCTGCTCAGACAACAAAAGTAGCTTGCTGCTTGAGTACTGTGCATAGGCATCTGCTGAAGTCCCTCCAGGCAAATTCAATGGTCTTCCCAGGTACCTGGATAAACCAGGAGCAATCCAATCTATTAGACCAAGAAACAAACCTACAGAGCAGCATGTAAGATGCAAGCCCCATGCAGTTACCTAGACCTGTTGACAGAAGTGCATAAAAGCCTTCAGGAAGGAATATAAATACAATGCTTCAGCCTGAAAAGCCTCTCTGCAATTAACACCAGCAGGAGAGAATTAACACCAAGAGGCTGAGAACAACTGAGCACATACAAGAACACGTGTCGCAGGAGGCAGCCAATAGACAGAGATCAGGAACCAAACACTGGCCTGCCTTTATTTACCAGTCCAAAACAGAAGCAGCATTCTCTACCAGCAAAACCCCGGGAAGGTTTGTGAGAACCCCAGAAGATCAACGCACATGATTCCCAGAAAAGAAGAAATCTCACAGCAGTGTCTCACCTGCCAGTGCAAGATAATGCTCCACAGCAGACCCAGCGTCAGCTTGTGATTTCCATCAACGATGTCAGTTCCTCCAATATTCACCAACTCCACCTGGAGAGATCAGATCAACTCCATATTAAACATTGGTATCACAGCTTTAAGTTGCAACTCCACCCCATATTCCTGGCTGTCTAGTCATCTATTATCAACTGCTCTTTAATACAAAGTAGCTAGAAAGAGAGAATCAGAGATGACAGAGTACCATATCTGAATTTGTCATGACAACTGCTTAAACAACATAAAAAAAACATGTCACCAAAAGAAGATACTGCACTGGAAAAGTTTTGTCCTCTAGCCTAATATACAGATGCATACCAGCAATCAAAACTGACCACTAGAAATGCAAACATGAAGGACCTGACATTAAAAAAAGTTAAGCAGTCCTGCTCCTAGACACATCCACAGATATTACAGAACCATGAAAACTCTGTAATTAAGAAGTTCACCCTTTACATGAACCAGCATCAAAACACAAGTTTATAAAAGGAGACCAAAAGCTCAAAAGAAAAATACAATTTAAGTTTCCTATATGTATAGGACCCCATACAGACTCAGTGATAGTTTGAGATCATTAAAAAGATAAAAACATGGAAAGAGAGAGGAGGAGATTGCATTATCAAGTGAGAGGGTATCAAGTATTCAGCCATCAGAAGCAGCAAAGCTTAGAGCACACTACCAGATACTCACTCGGTGCTGCTTCGGATTCTAAACTGAACTGGGGCACCAAGTCCCCACTCAGGCAATGCACAGAAAGCAGGACTAACTCTGCACCACCTTTTGGAGGGAGCTAACTGCATTAGTCACCACCATGCCTACAGGAACGGTGCCAGGAACCGCTGCCTATGGCAGATGAGGCAGATACCTCCCTGGGTGTATGTACACATACAGCAGATGCTGCAACACACTCCCACACAGGGCTGATGGGGGGGCTTCATTCTGGTAAATAACCACAGCCAGGGGCATCCCCCAGCCCCAGGGCAAACAGCACAGTGCATTTCACCTCCATGGGGGAGCTTTTTTCCTCCCTTTCTCACCCCTGCTCCAAAACAGTGTTACCCACAGTGCTTACCAGAAACACCTCCCAGCTCACACTGACCCTAAGAACTGTGTCTGGGCATTGCTTGGGACCAGAACATGTCACAGAGACAAAACCTGCAACTAAGGAGCTGGCAAGCAATAAACAATACAGAAAGCCACAGGACAGGCACTAAGCCCACACTCTGACTCTCGGTGGACATAGTCTACAATGACAGAATAGACAAGAACAAAGCTTCATTTCGTTTTAGAGGATATTGCTGATCTATAAGAACAAAGTTATTCCATGAATGTTTTTCCTCTTATCACACAATCACAAATAGCTTCATTTCTGCAAAATGTACTTGTAACCTCATTGCTTTCAGATATCATCTTGACAATTTTCAGTTCCCCATAGGTGTCTTGGTTAGGGGAACTAAATTAACACTGTTGCGAGATTAACATGGAACCACAAATTACACTTCAAAGTACTAAGGAAGCTTGTGGCTTTGTGGATTGTCCTCTCCCAGTTTCCATGGCAGCTGGAACAGAACCTTACAGCAATACTCTTTGCAAATACTGGGCGCATATTTTAAGATAACTCCAAATTAAACAGGCACTAACAGGCCAAAGGAATCACCAGTGCAGATCATTAAGCAACGCACTGGAAAGCACTCTAGAACATAAGGAGCAGAAAGCAAGACTAAAGGTCAAGGACACAAAAATAAAATATTTACATTGCAAGAGCTTTTTTCACCTGTAATAGAAAAAAAAACACTCCTGAGAATGGGTAAGAAGAAATTATTTCCCATTTTTTAGTCATACATCAATAACAACAATGCTGCATTCCTCTTGTTATCTACATCATAGATAAACAAAAATACTTCATGTGTCCATTTTTGTATTTTAATGGTTCCAAATTAAACCAATGTTTTGCAGGATGCAGATGTATTAGGATGGCGAGTGGACTACTAAGACTTAAGATAATCAATAAAAGAAATCTGACAGTAGACAGTACTATTGACAGGAGACTGTTATTGGCTATATGTAATGATTTATAGAGGATTTTTAAAAATTATTATTTTTAAAAACTTGGTCCACAAATCAAAGTTGAAATTCATTACATAGACTCATTCTGCTCAGGAGATGGATAAGGTTCACAGGATCACTTGAACATCTACACCCTAGGCTTGCCTGATCCTTGCAATATATATTTAAACACTTATATATTATTTCACAAGTTATGAATATTGTATAGCCCACAAACTCTCAGGCAACTGATGTAATTGCTTCTCAGTGGATGCCTTTTCCCTTCACCTTAACACACACACTTCAAAATGAACTTAAGCAGTAGGTATAAGTCATGTTTGACCTTAACAACCTCCAGCTAACACCATCTGCTTACTTCTAGAAACCCAGATCCAGCCAGCTTAAGGAAGAACTAATAATTGTAACTCAATATTAATTCATTTATTATCTTCAGAAAATAAACTAATGTCAAGCTGAAAAGACTCATTACTTATCCTTAGGAAAAAATATATATAATATTTACAGCACCTCAAAAAAGAGAAAAACCCAAAAACCCACCACTAAACTTTGGCTGCCTCCTACACCAACACGGAGGGGAAATTGCAGCATTATACAGCATGCTCATATCACTCTTCAATCAGCAGTTTACATAAATATGTCAGTGCCTTTTTGCTTTAGATGTATTTTATTACCAGAATGTTCTTAAGTTATTTTAGTGCCCCTACATTTGCAAATAGAAATTCTAAGTATAGAGAGAGTACTCTTACCAGGAATTGTTCTTCAGGGGAAAAATAAAATCAGTTTACTACAGCACTGCTGGCTTCCAAGCAGTGAAAAAACACAAACAAAAATGAAACTAAATTATTATGATGATTTTTCTTAAAGAACGATTAGGGTTTGTTTGCTCTTCTAATCAGTTACCAAAGCTCCAAATTAGAAACACTCAATACAGACTTGACACAGAGCTGATAGACGTCAATGGAAAGATCCTCCTGGATTTTGAGGCAGGACACAAAAAGAGAGAGACAAAACCTGTCATACCCTTAGATTTTTCAAAAAGTTATGCATCATCACTAGAAATTGTTTTTGTCCTGCGAGGTTCACGAGCAATGCTTGGCAGAGCTTCAAGTCACCTTTGTTTGCGGAGCTGAACACATTAACAAAACACAGCTTAGTTAATAGCATTATTAAGTTATCATTTTAAGATTTCACAAAATTGCCAGACACTGAAATTCTATATCAGATAAGGAAAACTGAGAACACTTTACTCATTTTCATGAATTCTCATTTTAGGTACCAAAAAACTTTCTCTGCATTTTTAACTCATTTACACACAGGAATAAATTAAAGAGTCTATCAAAAAGTTGTAGAAAAACATGCTCACATTGTTCTGATGCAAGACTTGCAGTACTCGGTTGACATTGTTTAAGGCATGTACTCGCGTGGAACCTCGTTCTTTAGGCTGAAAATAAAGAATTACAATCTGTTCACATCAGAATTAACTTGACAGACCAAACAAAATAAATGATAGAACAAACAGGAAACCTGTCTTAAAAAAAAAATTAAATATTGAGAAAGTTAAGTCAGAACAAAAACCAAACAAGATCATCCACAACTATTTCAAAATTAAAACTAGTCAGAACAATATTCACCAATTCAAGGTACAGGACAAGCTTTGGATTCAAAATGTGTTTCGGTTCATCTTTAGTAAATCCAGAATTCTTATTCCCAGCATCTGCAGAATTATAAACTGGCAATACAACAGCAAAGTGGGAGTTCCCAGGGAAAATCTGAGGGTTTTGAATGTTTGCCAGAGTAGTTGAAATTTTTTGGCTCCCAAGTGGGAACAAGCAGCAATTTGTTTTTCTGGCACCAAAAGCCTGCTAAGTCTGAGAACTTCCCTTTGCATACTGGGAAGAAGTTATGCTTCCTGACTTTCCCTTCCTTTTAATATCGGAGGGGGGAAAAAAAAGAAACACTGCAGCTCTTGGCAATACCTGCCACTCCATTTGCTTTTAATTACCACAATTTAACTCCTGTGGCAGAACAAGATCATACTGCAAAAGCACAGAGCTGAACATCGAACACAGTAATAACAAAATTGGAAACCCAAAGACTTTTATTGTGTTCAGTATACCTCAAATCAGACCACAAATCATTAGAAGTACTAGTGAAATGCATCTGTTTAAAAAACAAGGCAAGCTTGCAAGGTGAATTTAAAAATGGTTGAAGGTTTTCCACAAGGTCAGTAAACAAATTTAAGATTTATTATAAATAGAGAAATCAAGAATTTAATCCCAAAGGATAGCACAGGTTTCACCATGCCTCATCTCTTTCTGAAGAGGTATCAAAGTGAGCAGGGGAAGAGTTTTCAGCCCCACACACACTTTCCCAGACAAGACCTGAGGAGTTTTTAGTCCTCTATCTGTAGATCACAAAGGATATTTTCAACAGAGATGTAAATTTTTGTATTACCTACAAGCTGTTATCATTTTTTCTTTTGTAACAGCTCTTTCATGGGCTTATTAGAAAAAGTCCACAGGTATGCAGCCAGAGACTGTTCTTCCAGATCATCCAGAAGCAGACCTTTAAAAGATCTCTATTAAAAATACACACTGTGTAAATAACACCACTGGTTTTACATGCTTTGCTAAGCAATGTGTCAGCCCTCAAGAAACGGTTACACACACAGCTAAGTCCAGCCTGACCCTATATCCCATGGAGTTCATGGGAATTTCACTGGAACTGTAGAGACCAAGTACATATTACAAGCAAAATGGGTTTTTAAATAAATTAAAATTTAAAAATCACATGCTGCAGTTTGGGTTTAGTGTGGTTTGTTTTTGTTTTTTTTAATAAATGAGAATGACTCACACACATTTCTCTTACCAGAGGTTTCCCTGTCAGACCCTCCAAAAGGTCCAAAAGCTTCCTTCCATCTTTCAGATCTGTGAACATGTCCTTAACTGGGGGCTTCCCACTCTGCAGAAAAAAATGAAAGCAGTAACAGTGTTCAAGCAAAACCTCCCTGAAACAAAAGCACTTCCTCCTTTTTACCTTTCAGTTCATTCTTATTTAGCACTAAACATAGTAAACACAAGCTAAGGCACTGTAACAGATCAGGAAGGCATCCTTCCCTCCTTCAATTTTTTTTTTTTTTTCCTCTCCCCACCTCTATGGTTCTGTGCATCAGCAGCCTTGTACCAAGAAACCAAATAAGCACATCCTGGCTCACGTTAGAGTAGACTCTTAACACAAAGATGGCAAAGAACAAACATTGGCAAGTTTGAGGAAGCATTAGAAAAAGAATGCTTTGGTCTGACTGCATCTAAAGGAGGAAGAAACTGGGGCTTTTCGGAAAGAAGCTATGGGGATAAATTCTATCAGATTTAAAAAGAAAAGAAAAAGAAAAGAGGTCTTGGAATTGAGCCCTGTGTAAGGAGCTGCTCCTCTTCTACACAGTCTAGTAGATCAAAAGGCACAATATATACTGAAACAAATTAATCATTTTCTCTACCCTGGAAAAAGAAGCAAAATGTGAAACTCAGAGCTACTCTAAACCACACATTTCTAACACTCTTTTTCTTTGGGACCCTGTACAAGAATGGTGGGACATGACAGCAGAACAGTGTTAAAGTTCGCCACACTCCCTTTCATTCTTATTTCTTCTTGAACACTAAGATAACATGGGGAAGTGTTACAGGGCAGGAGGAGAAGACACAGGCAGACAGCAGATAAGTGCATTTGCTTTGTAGTTTTCATCTGCTGGGTGCCAGCAGATCAATTAAGCTACTGCTTTCAGGGTCCCTTTCAAGTGCCGATTTGAGAAGAAAAATATTTTCTAAAGGGTACATAACATAAAACCCTAACATGGCCTTTTTCTACCATCTTGGCAGCCTTCCTTCTGAAGAGCAGAGGGCCATCTTACATGACATACATTTGCTGACATAAACCTCCTACCTGCACTTGCCTCCTCCTGCCCTGACATCTGCTAGTAATGGTCAAATGCTGGATAACAAATTAAAGAAAGCTGAAGTGCCCACTGAACCCCATTTTCCAGTCAATATCTCTTTCAATCAAAACTCATGATGTTTTTTCTTAAAAGTACACTTTAGAAATGACACCAAAGCTATTCACAAAGAATCAGAGTTGAATAGCTACAGAGCCACATTTCAGTCTCCTGTACAGAAACACACCTGACTCGTAGTATCAACCAGCTAACCTAATAGCAGCAAGAATGATCATATAACTAACATTACTTCTTAAAATACACAGATGCCAGCCCCAATGTCTGATAATAAATTAGTCTCACAATGAATTTTTCTGACAAATTTATTCTCTAATTACATTCACAAGTCTTCCTTTAAATGTATTTATATACACATGTTGACATACACTTAGGTAAAAGGTGTAGAAAGCTATAGAACTGGCAGACTGATACCAATTAGGAGTATTCATTAAATATCAGCATTTGATAACATTCTACTATTACATATTGCCACTTCCTGAGCTCAACTATACCCTTTCTAGCATAGTAAGGGACAAGGCTTTCCTCCTAGCATGTGCACTTTTCACAGATGCTTCACTGCTATACAGCAACTTAACAGAACCTTTAAAGCACGCTGGAGCGGAACAGGAAGAGTAAGAGTAGATATGTGGACCCTCTTGCAAAGTTCATGGTGTATAATGGGAGGAGATGATCCACAGGGGCAGGGTAATTACCCCAGAAAGAAGCAAAATTTTGGTTAAATTTGGTTTGCATCACCACATGGAAGATACTAGAAGTAGGTTGTCAAGGGCATGAGGAAATTGTTCATGTTTCCAGAAGGACAGAAGGAGCTAACAGAGATCAGAACGTCTCAGAGACATCTCACTGGATGCAATACAACTCAAATGTCTGCTACAAAAGCAAACACCTCTTAGCCATAGAATTGGCTGTGCACAATCTAGTGTGACCAGGCAGTGTGACAGCACAGCACAGGCACAGTCAGGAGCCAACAGAGGAATTGGGACAGCTTCCACTGCAAACCTTTATCTATTTCCTCCTCCTGGGAATAGGTTATCCAACTAATAGCTATTTTGCTTAAACTTCTAGCCTTTCTTCTTGAAATTAAAAGCAGCATTTAAGTACCTCACCTACAGACTCAGAGCACTGAAGCCAAGGTCTGCACATGACTTGCGCAATATATGCTTACAGGCCAGAAAGCCAACCGTGTCCTTGGCTGCATCATAAGAAGCATGACCAGCAGGTCGAGGAAGGTGATTCTCCCCCTCTGCTCTGCTCTCGTGAGACCCCACCTGGAGTACTGTGTTCACCTTTGGAGTCCTCAGCACAGGAGGGACATGGACCTGTTGGAGCAGGTCCAGAGGAGAGCCACAAAGACAGTCAGAGGGCCGGAGCACCTCCCATATGAGGACAGGCTGAGAGAGTTGGGCTTGCTCAGCCTGGAGAAGCTAAGGCTCCAGGGAGACCATATAGCAGCCTTCCAGTACTTCAAGGGGGCTACAAGAGATGGGGAGGCACTCTTCATCAAGGAGTGTCACTACCAGCCCTGGTAAAAAAAGTCTCACTCCATCTTTCTTAGGAGCCCTCTTTTTGTATTGCAAGGCCACTATCCTTTTCTTCTCCAGGCTGAACAACTCAAACTCTCTCAGCCTGTCTTACACAGGAGGTGCTCCAGCCCTCTGGTAATCTTTGTGGCCTTCTTCTGGACCTACTCCAACAGGTCCAAGTCTTTCTTGTACTGGATGCAGTACTCCAGGTCGGGTGGGGTCTCATAAGAGCAGAATAGAGCGGGAGAATCACCTCCCTTAAGCTGCTGGCCAGGATACAATTGGCTTTCTGGGCTGCAAGCACACATTGCTGGCTCACATCCAACTTCGCATCCACCAGTATCCTCAAGTCCTTCTTTTCAGGGCTGCTCTCAATCACTTCATCCCCCAGTCTGTACTGATATTGGGGATTGCCCTGACTGAGGTGTGGGACCTTGCACTTGGCCTTGCTGAACACCATGAGGTTCACATGGGCCCCCTCTCCAAACCTGTCAGGCTCTTTCTGGATGGCATCTCTTCCTTCAAGCAAATCAACTGCATTACTTAGCTTGGTGGCATCCTCAAACTTGCTGAGGGTGCACTCAATCCCACTGTCTACATCCTTAATAAAGATATTGAACAGTACCAGTCCCGATATGGACCCAAGGCACACCACTTGTTACCAATCACTGTGTGGACATGGAGCCATTCCAAATCTGTGGAGGCAGCATCCAGCCAACTCCTTATTCATCAAATAGTCTATCCATCAAACTCACCTCTCTCTAATTCAGCAACAAAGGTGTTGTGTGGGACAGTGTCAAAGACCTTACAGAAATAAGGCCTTTATAATTAATAATTAAGTATAATTATATAATCAAAACAATGCACACATGTATAAGAGACTGAAAATACCAAAACTGAGAAGGCTATAGCTATATAGCCTCAATAAGCTTGTTGCCCTAGGTCTAGAAGTTAAAAAAAGTATTCGGACCTGCTGAAAAAGCAGAAGACACCTCATTTAACATTGAGAGCATACAGCCTTCTTTCTTCATGTCCCAACCCCTCACTTTGCACACATGAAATCAAGCTGAATTACTCCCTGCTTTCAGTCATTCACTTTGACAGGTCATGGTACATTACAGCCCCACACAATGGGCCCTGCTGTGATGGTGGAAATAATTCAGATTCACTTTCTCAGAACAGTTTTTCCATTTCATTGGCCACCAGAGCACCACATCTCGCTGTCAGTTTAAAGAGTCACCTGAAAACTGTCAAACTATTTCTGCCACCTAAGCTACTCCTTCCTGCTTTATTAAAGTATCCACTATTCTCAAGACAAACACATGAACAGGCAAAGCCTCTGTATTTAGTGAAGTCCTGCAGAACACCCTCTATGGGAGGAAGCAATCTCACAGAAGTCACTTGTACAAGTGCAGGGGGACTGCAGGTGGCTAAGAAAGGGGTGCAGCACCCACCCTGCCAAGCCCATCACCACCTCCACAGCAGCACACTGTCAGCAAGGCTGCAAACCTGCTCCACCTGCTTCCCACACACCCACCCGAGGGACCCAGTCAACAGCAGCCACCCAGGCAGCCCCAGCTGTCCCATCAGGGCACAGAGCCAGCCCACAGCGCTGCTGTCGCAATGGGAACAGACTATGCACATGCTGCACCCTCCTCTGCTCACACGGCCTCCTCCCACCCACACATCCTCCTCACACCTGGACACATTTCCACGCAGGATCTGCTATCCACACCACACGGTCTGCAATCAGGAACATCCCTGCTCTGTCCTCCAGCGCACAGTGCAGCAGGATGCTGCCCAGATTTCCTGGGACGCAGTTAACAACCTGCTGTGCTTCAGAAAGTCTTTCACTTTCCCTTTCCAGATAGAGCAGCTACATATCCCAGGTTTTGACAGCTATAAGACTCAAAGTTGAAGCTTATAAAGGTGCTGGAAAATGATTTTATAAAATAGCAGCCTAAGGGATGGTTCCATACATCCGTTTCCTGAGAGAAGATAAGGAAAGCCTCTGGGGCAACACTGGAAGAACAGCTACACAAGCTCTCCCACACCAAGCACAGGCCATCCCAGAGCAGGCCAGACTGCTGCCATCACCACCATCTCCCTGGGAGACAACAGATGCAGAGCCCCATCTCTTTGCATGTAGGACCCACCCCTGAGCCCACCAGGGGAGGCTGCTGTGGCAGCACAGAGGCAGTCTGCGAACCACAATACATGACCAGGGAGGCTGAACCTGTGCTTTTAGTGAGGAAGCCTAATCCAAACCACATTCCAGCAGGACCAGGAGCACTCGGCCTCAGGCTCTGACCCAGCATGGGGCACCTGATAGGTCCCTGGAGACAGCACTGCCCCAAGCCATGCTGGGCAACCCTGGGACCTACTCTGTGCCAGGGCAGACTGGTATGCTGCAGCGAGAGCTAGGGCTCTGGGGAAGGGCAGAGGTCCTCTCCCACCCTACAAGGTAAGGCACAGGGCTCTAGATTGCTTCCCCCACCATCCCTGCCCACACCCATACCACTTACTCCTAACCTCCTGAAAGCAGTCTGGCCTCTTGAAAAAAAAAAGGTCTGTACACACAAATATACATAGACACAAATAAATATATATCTCTGCAGCACATAAAAAGCATACGTCTCTCTCTCTCTACAGAGTCCTGCCTGGTATACAGTATGCTAAGCCAACCTAAATTTCTCCTTTTTCAAAACTGACAATATTTCACTTACTTTCTACATACTTAAAGACTACACAAGTGCAAAGCAGTTCGGACTCTGCCAGCATCCCGTAAGGAGAAATAGTCCATCACTGAGCATAATGATCAAGAAATTCCAGTATTTGCCTTATAAGAGTGGCAGTGACAAACCATACTGAGCCCTTCAGCAAGGGCAAATGGCTAGTCACGGTTGCATTGGTAAGGACTTAAGGAGCAGCCTACATTGTGCTAAGCACTGTACAAATATGAGGCAGATAATGAGTCCTTTCTCAAAGACAAAAGAGGGTCCAGTTTATACCACAGAGTGTAAAGGAGAGGCAGGGGGACACCGCATACCAGAACCATACAGATTCAGAGTGTGAAATTCACATCCCTCTTGCTGAACACTTTTATCAGTTAACAGTGGGTAGTTTTTCTCAGCTTTGCTTATGTTTGCTGTGACAGCA
Organism: Pterocles gutturalis; assembly: GCF_000699245.1. NCBI lineage: Eukaryota > Metazoa > Chordata > Aves > Pterocliformes > Pteroclidae > Pterocles > Pterocles gutturalis. The sequence goes on from NW_010142983.1 coordinate 28,001, forward strand.
AAAAGAAACTCTGGCAGAAACCTCTTTAAAGAGGGCTTTGCCAGCAGAGCTGCACACAGAATTGCTGTAGTAGAGACAAGGGCTTGATAAGCTAGACAAAAGAACACGATTAACAGACTTAACTTAGAAAGAGGCCATGTTGGTTCCCAAATGCTTCAAACTGATACCGACAACAGGAAAGGAGACAATTCATTTAAACACACATAAGGGAAAAAGAAAGGAAGGCAGAGCAAGAGAAAGGAAACTAAGATAAATAAAATCTGGAGACAGCATGTAATCTGGGGCCAGGCCTGCCTGTGTGCTTATAAACTTTGCAGTGACATTTGTTATCCACAACAGAGCTTGTGCACAAGGGTCAGAACCAGCCCACCTTGTTAGGTTTATTCTGAAAATTTTGGCCCCAGCCTTTGCACTAACACAAGGTGGAGGGGAAACAAAGAACTTTCACTAGTTATCCACAGCAGAAAACACTTTCTGTTGATTCATCTCTCATGGGGCAGCAGTGGTTTCTAGATGATCTTTCAGCTGGAGACCAAATGCCAGCTGTACATGGCAGGACCAATCACTACAGGCATTAGCTTTGCATGTTGCAGCAAGACACCAGCACTATTTAGGAAGGAGAGCCCACGTGGTGCAGTGATGATCTCGAAGCAGCCCAGCTTTCACATGCCCATGAGGCAGAGGCTCCCTTCCAGCCCCTCTACCTAGATCAGGTTTAAGAGGGTGACTCTCACTTCCTTGTGTGCATCTAGGATTACTTGCAAAGAAAGGTCACCCAGGCCAGCCAGTATGACTGTGCAGAAATCATTCCTTCTCTTTGCCAAAAAGCATTCCCAGGAATTAGAGGAAGATAAAAATCTCATCTGGATTTTGTTTGTAAGAGTCCTTGAATGCTACCGGCAGTAGAAAGTCCAGCCACCAACACTTACAGTGTGTTGTACTGAAGCCACACACAGCTACAAGGCAGCAGTCTCCCTTGAATATGCTTTACAGTAGAATACTCTGAACTTTCCCTTTATTACTAATGGGGAGCTATAACAGATTGAGTCAAGTTATAGAGAACTAAAGGGAGTCACAAATTCTCAATTAAACAAAGCCTCACTTTTTATATAGAAGCTATTTATCATTTTATCACAACTAGTTATACTCTATGTTGTTCTTGAACATGAGACTATATGTGAAGTTATAGTTAACTGTGGAAATAAATTTTAACGTCTATCTAGTTGTCTAACTAAAAACATGCAGTTTTCTTATGTCACCATACTTACCTGCAGCAGAGAATTTAAAGGTTCTTTTAATCAAGAATTACTGAAGGTATGTTATCAGACCTAACTCTTTTCCAATAACTAAATGCCAAAGATATTTGAGAGTAAGATATACACCACCTCTATCCTCGGTGATACTGATTCAGACCTCCTAGTGATGACATTAAAACCAGGATGAAAGGTCCTCTCAATTTCACAGTAATGCACACTGGCTGTCACCAGGGAAGTAACGCAGATTGTAAAAGCATAGATATGACCTTCACCAGCCACCAAGGGAATGCAGCAGACTAGTTCTGGCAGCTCAGAGCAGTGTAGGGAAAAAGACCTAGTTGCCATTTAGATCATCTGCCACCTCAGAAACACCAGAACACTCTGAAAGGACATAAAGAAGCAGTACATCTTCATGTTCCATCAGATTCTCCTGATCTTCCAATGTCATTTATATGAAGGTCTGAATTGTCTTTTGTTAATTATTTTTAACCAACAGATGACCATTTGTAACATCTAATAGGATGCTCAGTAAATAGGTCAAAATAGTAATAGAGCTGCAAAGACCCCTTGCCCCTTTTTCTTAATAAAGGAGAAACATTGAACAGGTTGGGTGTTTAAACTAGAATGTGAACCATTTGTAGTGCTCAAGTACATTCTTAGGGAACTCACGGTAACCACCTACTGAGTTTAAACTCAATTACAAACACCACAAGGAATAAGAACACTTTATCATGACCAGTACAGAATATGAAACATGTCAAGTGCTCCTACATCACGAGGCCAGTACATGGGAACTCAATGTCAGAAACAATTCAGAAAGCAAAAAGGTCATTGCAAAAAGTAAACAACTACAGCAACAAATAATCTTGCCAATTTCTAATTTAGAACCATAGTCATTGTTTACAGAAGTATTTTTACTGAAACATGATACTTTTTTTCCATTCTCCTTCCCCTAACATGCAGGAGTTAGCACAGCATACACAACTACCAGCTGTACTGTGACAGGCTATTTCAGCTGAGTATGCTCTACTCCATACTGGATGTGCCTTAGAAGTTGTCACATCTCTACTTGACACTAGTACCAAAACTATGAATTCCAATACCAAGTAAAAAAAAACTAAAAAGTTACAATTACAGGAGGAAAACACCATTTGACAGAATCAAATATCACTACTGTTGCTTAAGAAAAAAATAATCACAAGTAAATAGCTATTTAAAGCTCCAGACTAACAAGGGAAAAAGTAGTAAGCTTTATCACCAAGATATTCTAGAAAGTTTGGTTCTACAAGATGAGCTTGAGGAGCAGCAAAGCTAAAGATAGCTCAATCCACAGAGCACCTGAAATATTTGTCTGACAACATGACAGAAGAAGGGAAAACATATCAAAGCAAGTATTAGACACAGCAACGCAGAAAAACAGAGTTGCTGATGCCTTGCATTTGAGTTTTTGTTTCCTCCCCAGTGTATCTATTAACACATCTACATAACCTTAAGTTATTACAATATGTTTAATGTAACAGTACTAACCTCAGCTTGCAATTAAGCCTTATTATGTATCATTACCAGAAGGGGCAGTTGTGATCATACGTCTTATCAGTTATTTCTCATGTAAGACTGGAAGGTTATCTTTTTTTTCCTCCCTCCCTTTTTTTTTT